>NC_056593.1:21507633-21712767 GCF_018340385.1 Cyprinus carpio | reverse complement strand
TCTTTCTTTAATTTTTTGATGAGTAGACTGTAGCCTGAGACTATCCTATTTTTTAATGGCTTTTAAGGATGTTATAATGTATATTATAATGTAATTGTTGTTTTATGTCTTCCTTTCATTTTACAATTACATTCAGTTTGCAATCCATCCCTTTGCGCCACCTGGCGGTAGTTTCGCGAATGATTTTAACACGCGACTGATTTGCAGTTAACGCCGCGGCCCTGCGGCAGCCGTATGCGCGGCGGTATTACCCATTTTGGTTGTCTACCTACTGTATAAAAAGAGACTTACTCATGTTTATGATCTCTGCTGAATAAAGTGCTTCATTCTTTTTTTCTGAGGAAATCCAAATCTCAAATCCTCAAAAAAAAAAACTTGAAGAACAATCCCGCTGTGTTGTCTTCTGTTGTGTGGGCGTATTCAAGCCGCGCGCTTCAGTGAAACATTATCATCTCAAAAGCGCGTTCAGCGCGGAGGCGTGGTCGCATTAGAAGATAATGAAGGGAGACGTGAAAAACGGACATCGTGTTGTTTTCATATGGATTACTTTATCACAGAATATATTTTTTTTTTCGGCAGCACTTGTTTAGTTTAAAAGTAGACATGTCAGGCATTCTATAGATATCTCTCTCATGTCTCTGTGTTGAGTATTCACTGAGTTACAGTTCATTTTAATGACGCGTTTGTAAATGAAGATCAGCGCAGACAAAGGCTGCAGACAGCACTCCTCGTTTGTTATCTTTATTTAATAAGTGCACAAAGTTTTGTTGTTATTATGTCTGTATACAAAAAAAGTAGACCCTTTACAGATTCGATTGATGTATTGCTTTAATTGTACGATCAAAACTGAAAGTGTAATTTAAGTTCTTTTCGGGGTTATCAGGAGAAAATACCCCAAAACGCGTATAAGCGTTAATCGACTCCAGAGGGTTAAGCGGCCTCTAGCGTGTGTAAAAATAATGACAGTATCGCATTGCGTCTGTCAACATGAAATGACGTATAACGTCATTACCAATCAAAATGCACATTTATTTAAATGCAATGTGTGGACTTTTTACACCGATCTCACAGTAATTCGTACACATTTTACTAGGTGGCTTATTCGTTCAAATGACCACACCTAACCCCACCCCCTAAACCTAACCCTCACAGAAATCATGCTAAATTATGATTTATTGAGCATATACATTTTACGTGCACGTCCGTTCTCTGGGATCGAACCCATGATAGCATGATTGCATATCAAGGTATAACGCAATAATCTACCAACTGAGCTACACGAAACGCAAATCACAGTGCAAATAAAAGAGTACAAAACATTAATATGAAAACGACCTTTTGCCGATAGGGACGCAATTGTAGTATACGCTCTGATGGGTCGTATTTCAGGGACCTATACGAGCGTATTAGTTGGAGGACAGGTTGGACATGGGATATGACTTTAAGACTTGCTTGTGACTTGAAAGTCCCACCTCTGCCTTCTAGTAATCCTGAAGACACTGATTAGCGTGTTCAGGTGTGTTTGATCAGGGCTGGAGTTAAACTCTGCAGGGCTCTGGCCCTCCAGGACCGAGTTTGCCCATGCCTGGTATAAATACAGGTGCTGGTCATATAATTAGAATATCATCAAAAAGTTGATTTATTTCACTAATTCCATTCAAAAAGTGAAACTTGTATATTTATTCATTACACACAGACTGATATATTTCAAATGTTTATTTCTTTTAATTTTGATGATTATAACGGACAACTAAGGAAAATCCCAAATTCAGGATCTCAGAAAATTTGAATATTACTTAAGACCAATACAAAGAAAGGATTTTTAGAAATCTTGGCCAACTGAAAAGTATGAGCATGTACAGCACTCAATACTTAGTTGGGGCTGCTTTTGCCTGAATTACTGCAGCAATGCGGCGTGGCATGGAGTCAATCAGTCTGTGGCACTGCTCAGGTGTTATGAGAGCCCAGGTCGCTCTGATAGTGGCCTTCAGCTCTACTGCATTTTTGGGTCTGGCATATCGCATCTTCCTCTTCACAATACCCCATAGATTTTCTATGGGGTTAAGGTCAGGCAATTTGCTGGCCAATTAAGAACAGGGATACCATGGTCCTTAAACCAGGTACTGGTAGCTTTGGCACTGTGTGCAGGTGCCAAGTCCTGTTGGAAAATGAAATCTGCATCTCCATAAAGTTGGTCAGCAGCAGGAAGCATGAAGTGCTCTAAAACTTACGGCTGTGACGGCTGCGTTTGACCTTGGACCTCAAAAAACACAGTGGACCAACACCAGCAGATGACATGGCACCCCAAACCATCGCTGACTGTGGAAACTTTACACTCGACCTCAAGCGATGTGGATTGTGTGCCTCTCCTCTCTTCCTCCAGACTCTGGGACCCTGATATCCAAAGGAAATGCAAAATTTACTTTCATCAGAGAACATAACTTTGGACCACTCAGCAGCAGTCCAGTCCTTTTTGAAGCGAGATGCTTCTGACGCTGTCTGTTGTTCAAGAGTGGCTTGACACAAGGAATGCGACAGCTGAAACCCATGTTTTGCATACGTCTGTGCGTAGTAGTTCTTGAAGCACTGACTCCAGCTGCAGTCCACTCTTTGTGAATCTCCCCCAAATTTTTGAATGGGTTTTGTTTCACAATCCTCTCCAGGGTGCTGTTATCCCTATTGTTTGTACACTTTTTTTTCTACCACATCTTTTCCTTCCCTTCGCCTCTCTATTAATGTGCTTCAACACAGAGCTCTGTGAACAACCAGCCTCTTTTGCAATGACCTTTTGTGTCTTGCCCTCCTTGTGCAAGGTGTCAATGGTCATCTTTTGGACAACTGTCAAGTCAGCAGTCTTCCCCATGATTGTGTAGCCTACAGAACTAGTCTGAGAGACCATTTAAAGGCCTTTGCAGGTGTTTTGAGTTAATTAGCATTCTTGAACCCCTAATTGACAACAGTACTTTTGTGAAAAGATTGTGAAAAGTTAAGTTATTCACATTTGCACATTAAATTAAATTAAATTAAAATGTAGCAATTGGCAAAATCGTGTATGCAAATAAGGTATGTTTACATAGACCTGCTTTTTTGAGTACATAGCAAACAATGCATACGATGCACTATGATGGTGAGTGCATGTCGGCACACTTGTAAAAATGTGCTGAAAATTACACACGTTTGCAGAATTTAACACATGTAATGTGTGTGCTCAGGGACAACATATGTTGTGTCAAATTTAAAACACAACCTGTGTTGTTTCTTAACACATCTCTGTGTTTTTATAAAGACTACACATTTTGTGTTACCTTTAACTCAACTTATGTGTTCCTCTTTACACAGAAATGTGTTGAAAACTTTACACACTAATGTGTTATAGTTACACAACTTGTGTCAGATGTGTTATATGTTATTTTTGATCAATGTGAACATAACTTGGATTGGTCAGACTTTACATTTTGTTTGGAATAAATGGCACAAAAATTTAACTGAATATAAAATATATTAAATCCAGAGGTGGAAAGTTCAGGTTCAGAAAGTAAAAGTCCTCCTCAGTATTTTGTTCCAATCACCTGGATTTGCTAATTAGCACAGTTTTTCAGCAGAGGTGGGACCAAGTCATTCCTTTCAAGTCCTCAAAGAGTTAAAGTTAATGAGACAATTAAGTGACTAATTAAATGATGATTGTGCATTAGTGATGAACACCTGCTGTTATTGAGAATTACAGAGGATCAGATGTTGATGTTTTATTGGTTAAAATGATGCCACCATCATAGAAATCACTGTTTGCTTTAGTTGTGATTTTGACCCTTGACTTCTTATGTTAGATCTTTCTCTGTAATACTGCATGTGGTGTGGTAAAACAGAGAGAGATCAGTGTTGTACAGTGAGCAGCTATTAGCTGCTTTACATGATGAATTAGTTATCATGAGCTATCCTGAATATATCCAAATTAACCTTTTCTTTGTTGTATTTTTTCATTCATATATTTAGGTTTTGCATTACCAACCCTGTGAAACTACAGCTTCCAAGCAAAATGTTGATCTAATAGTTACTGTGAATAATTTTTTAACTCCTGTACTGAGTCGACACACACAGACATCAAGAACCAGCATATGAATCTCAACAATGGTGACAGTCAACGAACTGCTGGAATGCATGCTGGGTGACACCATAGTAAAAACTCCCATCATGCACTGCAGTATGAAAAATTCTTGTCACCACTACTAAGGATCATATGATAAGTGTTCATGTCTAAAAGAGCTGATACAGATCTCTATAATGATAGATAGAAAGAAAGAAAGAAAGAAAGAAAGAAAGAAAGAAAGAAAGAAAGAAAGAAAGAAAGAAAGAAAGAAAGAAACAAACAAACAAACAAACAAACAACTGTATTGGTTCTTTTATATATATTTATATATACAATACTGAAGCGTTAACATAAATATAAATAACATTAACTTTTTTCTCCATTCAGTAATAGTCAATGTCAGTCAATAAGCCACAGAGACCACTTCATCATGTTCTTATTGAATGTCAGTCAATAAGCCACAGAGACCACTTCATCATGTTCATTCAACTGAGTTATAAGCAGAAAGTGTAAACTAATTTTGACAAACTATATATCATTCTAAAGATCTAAGCCTCAAGCATTGATGGCAGATTGCTGTTTTTCAATGGAAAGCTTATAAAGAATGTATTTGCTAAATTTGTGTAAGCAGTACACCAAAACATGAAGAATCAAAAATCAGTATGTACCAGATTCATCTTAATAACGAGTCATAATCGCATTCACAGCTGTAAATCCCAGTTTAATTAGAAAGGTAAGTGCCCACTGAATGACATCCCAAAGAGCACATTTAGTCCAACGAAGCAATAACGGATAGTAATTCCTTTGTTTACATACATTTCAGATTTGAAATACAAACTCATGAGACATGTGTATAACGGATCCTGAAGGTTTTCTTCTGATTAAAAGAATCACGCTTCAACTGATGTCTTAACGTTTAATATTTTCTTTTCAAAGAGTACAAGTGTCATCTTCATCGCCATCTTGATTATTTTTCGACATCACTTGAACATCGTGACACCCTTTGGATATCGACATCTTTACATCATGACACCGTGAAAAACTGAAACAAATAAAATTACATTCAGATACATAACCTGTGAGTGTGTTTCTGTTTTTACCGCAGTTTAACCAAGTCTGTTTCTTACTGAACAGCAATACTGAATATCAATACACACAATACATAAACCTTGCAAAGTAACAGATGAAATCCAAAGTATAAACAACATACCGTGTGCGCCTTCTAATCAAAATCCAGGAGACATTAGGAGACATTTATGTAGACATTCTTTCTGCAAATCGTACAATTAAACAGCTCTTAGCATGTGCGCATTTCTTTTTGGATCTGATACTCAAAATGGCTAACTAGATCATGTGACAAATTCAACTAATGTTACACATTTCACGAGTAGGTGTCACTATTAACCAGTATTTATAATACTCAAATACAATTTACAAATGAACATTCATAAAACATTACACACCGTTTGTGAACTAAATACCTTTTCACAAAAATAAATGACTGAAATACTTAAAAGAAAATTCAACCTTTTCAGCGACAGCTACAATGTGACTTTCACAGTAGCCACAAATGATTAGTAATAAGAGTTAAGAGCACACTTAATGGAAACACCAATAACTATTATGGTGACTTAAAATTAAACAAAAGTTAGATTTAAACCCCTGTTAATTCTCAATAAGAACTTATGTAGGCCTCTCCCAGAAATAAAGTCAGTCTGTTTAGTAATAAGTGAAGCTGGTAATGCTGTTTATGGAGTTGTTTAATCCTCCTCTGCTGAGATCTTCAGAGATTTAATGTCTTTTATCTTCAGCTGATTTCATCTAAGGCTGTGGCTGCAGTCAGTTGTTGTTGTTGAGTTTCTGTTGATCTTTTATTTTCTGTTCTTTTCTTCCATGATTCTGCTTGTTAATGGGCTTATTAAGGCTGAGATGACTCTATATTTAATATACAGTGATTTTGTGGCACAGACAATTAGAGATGCACACAATATTTGACTGATAAATCATTCAATAGAATAATCAACACTTTATAAAAGAAAACACTCTTCAAATCTAACACTTTTTATAGCATTGCAGATGAATAATGTTACACTGTTTAAATCACTAACCTTTATGACTATTAATTGATGATTTTACCTGTTTTTCTCTTTCGCTCTGCAGGCTGTGGAACTGCAGTATTGGAGAGGAAGGCTGTGCTGCTTTGATTTCAGCTCTGAAATCAAACCCCTCACACCTGACAGAACTGGATCTGAATTATAATGATCCAGGAGACTCAGGAGTGAAGCTACTCTCTGCTCTACTAGAGGATCCACACTGTAAACTGCAGAAATGTTATTGAGTCAATGCTTTAATTTTTTATCTTGTATTAAAGCAGATCTTTTATTGTATTTTATCTTTCTCTATATTTTATCGATCTTAGAAGAAAAGTAGTTTAAATAGTAATAGTAGTTTTAATAAAGTCATTACTGGTGTGCTGTTAGGAAATGTCAACACTTGTTGATACTGTTTTCCTTAATCTTCCTTAAGCGAAAAAGAGGAAAATATTTAAAATACTAGAAAAGAGATATCATTGCTTGGCTGTATAATTTCAACACCATCAACATCAATTCCATGTGACAGTATTAAATCTAGAGTATGGTTCTGACAATGAGTAGGTCCTGAGACGTGTTTATAACAGTAATCTTGGGGGGTAGACTCATTTAAATAATGTAATCATCAGGTTTTAGCCAGGTTTCTGTCAAACAGAGCACATCTAGGTTATGATCAGTGATCATATCATTTATCATATGTGATCATTTATGATCATATCATATCATCATTTGCTTTCATAGAAAGGAACCTGATATTCAATAAGCCAAGCTTTATCATTAGTTTATCCATATTGCATCTGTTTTTTATTTGTTGAATTAAAATGTTACTTTTAAATTGGTTTGGTTGTTTTTTTGTATGTTCTAGTTCGGTGAACAGACACAGTCTCTATAGTGTGATATCTAGGTGAAAGAGTCTATGTGCTGAGAATTAACGGACTTATGTGACATGACATCCAGCCATTGAGTGACGACATTCTGTTATGTATCTCATCACCATGGTAAGCAAGGAGGGGACCAGAGCATATTACAGTGTCTGACATCATGCTTGCAAATTCACACACCTCTTTAATGTTATTTTTAGTGATCTCCGACTAGCGAAGTCGAACATCATTAGCGCCGGCATGAATAACAATCTTACTGTATTTACATTTAGCATTAGAAAGCACTTTTAAATTTGCCAAGATGTCAGGTGCTCTGGCTCCTGGTAAACATTGGACTATGGTGGCTGGTGTCTCTATTTTCACATTCCGTATAATAGAATCGCCAATAACTAGAGAACTTTGATCAGGTTTCTCAGTGGGTGCTTCACTGAGTGGGGAGAACCTGTTTAATGTTTTGATTGGAACAGAAGAGCAGTGTTTAGACCCACGACTATGCCGCCTCACAGTAACCCAGTTGCCCTGCTGCAGAGGCGCTGTTACTGGAACCGAACAATGTATAGGACTCCCTGAGCTAGTCACATCCAAAGCCGTATCTAGAGGCCTCACATTTTTACTGTCCTCAATTAAAGTTTGGATGCATGCGTCTAATTCTAAAACCTCTGTCAGCCTAACTAATTTCCTGCATTTATCACATGTGAATCCCTTGTCGCCAACAGAGAGAGAAACTATACATGTGGCAAGCGGTGTAAATAACAAAAGCAGGAGAAGCCATTACTCACCATGATTGATGAATGATTCTTACCACAGTTGTTTGATGAACTTGTAAAAAAAAAAGAGAGAGTGAGAGAGAGGAGATTAGAAAAGAAAACAGTGATAGGCACGAATGGAAAAACTAATGACAAGCTAACGAGTGCTAACGCGGTGCAGGTGCGCTGCACTCTTGGATTTAGAATAAAAGCAAACGGTCAAATTAATCAGATTAGATTGATAGATAATATCAGAAATATGGTGGGAATTAAGTTATATTTTATCACTTTAAACAAGAGAGAGTGATAATAATCTAGAGATTCTACAGAAAAACAAAGCTACAAGGAGCTACGATCACAAACCAGCAGCACAGGAAACAGGAAGCAGGAATAAGACTGTCCAACAGCGACACCCGCAGGTACCTCAAAGTGTGATAACAGTCACACTTTCAGTGGAAACAATACAAGATCTAAACAAGTGAGTCAAAACAACATGTTTGCTATAGTTGAGTTATAACAGTTAGACAAGCCAAGAGAAAAGGTGATTGAGTGGTATTGGTTATGTTTTTACATAATTATCATTTGACCTGAATCACTGAACTCATTTAGAGCCTAATCTCTGAATTAGATTTAATTTGATTTCAGAATCCCTGCTATTATATAGTATAATGCAACACACACACATGCACACGCACACACACAAAACAGTTTAAACTCAAACAATGGACAACAAAAGAAACTCCAAGAAACTGGTACTTCCTTAAACATCTGAAACAAAGTATTAACAGACTAAAACCTGAGTGTTTTGTGCAGGGGTGCCTGTTCTCCACAATCCTGTTCCTGGAGATCTGTCGTCCTGCAAAGTTCATCTCAACCCTGAACAAAGACAACTGAACCAGCTAATTTAGATTTTCAGGAGCAATTGGTCATGGTGTGTTTGATCATGTCTGGAACTGAACTCTGCAGGTAGATCTCCAGGAACAGTTCTGGGCAGAGGCCGGCACTAATTAGTTGTGGCAGAGCTACCAGAAGAGGCACAGCAATGATGGAACTTAACTCACCACGTTGAAACAAACAAACTAATTTTAAATACAATATCCAAAACAAAAAAGGGATACACAAGTGTAAGAAATGAAATGTTGTACACACAATTTACAACTTAAAAGGGTATATGAAATGAATAAAAATGAACACTGCCATTTTTGGTTCTGTACAGTACATAAGTGTAGTTTTCTCAATCACAATAAAAAGATAAAAAAAAAAATTATATATATGTGACCTTATTGATTCTTTAGTATATATAGTACACAGTATGACCTCCTTATCTGCAGTCCTAGCCCAGAATTCAAAAGACTTTAGGTGTGTTTGAATTAAAGTGACATTAAAGTACCCCTTTGTTTGCATTCACGTAATGATTACTAATGATCACAAAGCTGACTGACCATACAATGCTTTTATCTAAATGGATAAAACACCAAAACATTACATGCAATTCACAATTGCTTTAAAAACTTTAAAAGGAGGCATGGAATTACATTTTTCTGTGCAGCTGCTATTGTTAACAAGTGTCCAAATATGATTTTAAATATGGCTTCATAACCTGCAGTCCTAGTCTAGAATTCATAAATAATACTGTTTGCATTAACTCAGCTATTAATTAACCATTTTTAAACATTCAGGATGAACAAATTAACCCCCCCCCCCCAACCCACCCAAGCATTACAAATATTTGTACCTTTTTAAGCTTGATGTGCGTAATTCATTCATTCATTCATTCAGATTCTGACCATGAATGATGTTTCAATGTTTCATAAAAGACGCTAAGAAAAGTGGGGATTAAAGTCCAAAACCTGACTTGAAATAACCTAACAAACCGATCAGGACTAAAGTTTAAATTCACGCAATCTCACAAATTCAATCAATCTCAAAAATTCGACACAGACTCAATGTGTCGGGATAATTTGATGTGCAGGCTTATTCTTAAGCAGCCCTTAATGTCGATCACGGATCAAATCGATCCTCCACAGCAAATAGCAAGTATTTGTGCCGTTTAATGCATTTGAGACATTGTGTTTTCCTCAGTGCATAACTGACACGTCACAGGTATACTTTTTATCTGTAAATGCTAGAAAGTCATGCAAATATATCCATTTTGCTGTCAGGAGTGGGCGAGGCTTACGTGAGTGAAAGAGAGCTGCTGCATGCATGCGCACCAAACAGATGGAACGCAATAGAATAATAGCGCAATAATTCTGAATAAAATATGCATTCTGCTAAAATATTTGTTGTTGTACATTAAATGTGATGTAGAATTTTAATCCTACATATAAGTGTATTTTTATGATAGCAGTAACTTTAAATCAAATGTAAGCTAAACACAGCCCTAATTACTAGCTCAAATGAGTTAATGTGTATTCCTCTTATCATATAAAATATAGTCTGTTTTATATTTATTTTAATTTTTAATTTAGTGATTTTTAACTTTAAATTTAGTGTTTTTAATGCTTTAAAAACAAATTTTATATTGTAATGTTTTAATGTTCTACTAATAACCATAAATACAGCTGTTATAAAACCGGACAGAAAGGCTGCATGGCTAGAAACGGCTGATCAACTGAATGCGCATGTAGCAGCATGTTAAAATGTTTTGAAATATCTTAAAACAAAGTCATTATATCTTAGGCACAATACATTAAATACAGTCGATTGTAGCCTATATTTTTATTTATTTGATTTGTTGCATTTTTTGCATACTCTTATTTTTGGACTGATAACGTCAAATAATTGTATGTGAGAGAGTCCGCACCATAATATCAATGCGTTCTTATTGGTCAGTGTCAGAGGAGCTCAGCTTAGCCTCAGAGTTAGCGTGCTCCTGACCAGGTTAGTTTCCCAGCATAAGTTGCCAGAGTGACTGAGCTTGAGCTATGGTAATTTTGCTTTATGAAACCAAATCAAGTAAAAATAAGTCAGACTAACTGAAATAAGCCTGGCTTATTTGGTAAACTTGTTTTATGAAACATCCCCCAGGAAACAAAACTTAGGGTTGTCAATTGAAACTAAATTATGTGACAGAAATGTCTATCCACATAAACAACTGAATACAGCTGCAATCAGTGATGGGCACAAGCACAACATTGCATGCATTTAACTGTCTGTTAGTCTTTGCTTGTTAGTAATATGTTTTTATATTTTTTTTTACATGTGTTTAATCCGATAAGTATTTGGTGATTTTGGTAGCACTTAGCTAAAGGCTAAATTTTTTTTTTTAAATATAGGCATACTTCTATTCTTATGGGCCTTGAATTAAATCCACAGGAAACTAATAGAAAATGGAAAAATACAGAACATTTTCTGAGAGGTTCAAACTACAAATCAGTCACAGCAGTAAAAAGCCCACAAAAAACAAAAAAAAAAAAACAAACACACACACTTATGCATACACAAACTGGCGTGACTGTAGCAGAGCAGATCAGTGAAAACATCAAAAGTATAAAACAGAAGTCACATACACACACAGAGAGAGAGAGAGCGAGAGAGAGAGAAGGCTGAATTAGAGACTGTTTAGCATTTAGTTGACAGAAAACTCAAAATTAAAATTTATAACAAAAAAAATCTAAACTTTAAAAAAAAAGGTTGTTTGATTTGATGGTACTGATATTGTCTAAATGTACAGTATATCTAAACGAAATGCCTAATAAAAGAAATTCTGTCTGAAAACACTGTTCCCTTTCAGTCGGTCACGTTCTAGGTTATGTAGCGTATCAGACCCGAACCAGACAAATTAAAGATTCGATCAGGATCATAGTTGAAACATGAGGAGCCGAATTCCTCAGAGAGGCAACAGGATGTTGTAAATCAATTCCTAATGCAACAAGTCAGAAGCAAGTCCACTAAACAAACAACTCTTTCACAGAACAGCTTTCAACATTAACACCATTAGAACAATTATTGACAATTTAAGTTCGGAAAAGAGATTGTCAAATTTGGGGCAAGTAATCAAGATTGATGGTCAAAGAGATGCACAGCCTGACCATCACATGTAAACCCATGAGAGTAAACAAGATCGTTGGATTGACTTCCCCCCACCTAGCAGAACCAGACTGAAATTCCTAAGGGGACCTTTTAACCTCTGGTCTCCACAGAACATCCTTATGTCAAAGAAAAGCAGAGAAACTGTCTTTTACAGATGAACACAAAAAGACTTCTAAAGGAATATCAGTCCATTGCTTAACTCCATATCATTTATAAAACCCACACATTTGAATATCATGTTTCTAATCACTTATTGTTTAAGTCTTTTTAATAACTATTGAATAGCTTAAGTATTCATATTCATGTTTAGTATGTGTGTGTTCTAATCTTCTTGCTTGAAACGTTTCTGACCATCAGTTATTTGTCAAATGTATCATATTCTTATCATAGGAATCATGTCCAAAATTATACCCTGCAAGAGCGGGGAAAATTCGGACCACGTGATTGACAAGATAACATATGATTTAAGAATGGGTAGGACAAACATCGCAACACCCCGAGCAACTTGTGTGAATGTGTGAGTGTGTGTGCTTATGTGTTAGATTAGTTTATATGGTTTATATGTCTTAGATTTATCTAATAAAGCCTTATTCATATTGAAAAGAGAAGTATCTTGTGTTTTGTGCTTACAAGTTAATGTCTTAAACTCCCGATCTTGTTACTGTGCCAGTTAATAGTGTTTTCACTATACTTTGGATATTAATATCCAGTGCAGATTTGATGTTATATGGCTCGTTCAGTAAATCGCTGGCCGTTTCAGTGATCAGCCGTGAAACAGTGATTCTTTTCAAATTCCCTTTAAAACCTTAAATGATTCCCTTTGAGCTAAATTGACCTGTTTACCTTACAGTTACGTCATAAAGAGACTGACGAATGGGGTCTCACCCGAGAGCCCAATCACCTTCGAGTGGTAACAAAACGAGCCAATGGTACACAATGTACCTCGGTCTGCGGGATTTGCATCGTGAGCTCTGCCCCGCTGTGTGGGTATATAAGGAGCAGTGCAAGCAAATCGCATTCAAGCTTTCGCTTCGGAGCCGAGCACCTCGCTTGCTGCTTTCACCGGAGTGTTTACAAGCGAGTCAGCTGGTGTTGGTGTGACGGCGCAATTCAGCGTTTCATCTGAGCTTCCTACATTCAGCTCCCGTGTTCCCCTGAGTGCTTCAGCACCACTGAAAGAGCTATTTCATATTCCTAAAAGAGAAACGGGTTGTGTTTGCATCTTTTTAAAGATTTCATTCCGCCCATGTGTTTCTGGGTGTGGTCGATATATGGCTCCTCGTGACGGCCACGATCGCTGTGTCACGTGTTTGGGCTTTCAGCATGCTGAGACTGCATTCGTGGATGACTTATGTTCTCATTGCGGGGACATGACCATCTCGGCGTTATCGGCGAATCCTCCACCCTGTCCCAAGCGCTCGAGGCTGGATGATTGGTTCCTGGGGGCCGATCGTGCTGATCAGCAGCACCCCCCGCTGGTTCCTTTCTTTCCGGAAGTGCACCAGGAAGTGACCAGTTCATGGAAGGCACCTTTAACTGCCCGAAACCGTTTTGGTGCTTCCTCCGCCTTCACTGCCCTCGATGGCGGAGCAGCCAAGGGGTATGCTGGGATTCCCCCAGTGGAGCGCTCTGTTGTGATGCAACTGTGTCCTCAGAGCACCTCCGCATGGCGTGGTGGTCACAAGCTTCCCTCCAAGGCCTGTAAGTTCTCATCCACGCTTGTGGCCAAGGCTTACAGAGCTGCGGGTCAGGCCGCTTCTGCCCTGCACGCCATGGCCACCCTTCAGGTCTACCAGGCCAAGGTGCTCAGGGCACAGGCTCAGGGCTCAGGCACAGGGCAGCACTGACCCAGGGGTTTTGCAGGAGGCACGCACTGCTACCGACCTCGCTCTCCGGGCGATGAAGGTTATTGCGCGCTCCTTGGGTCAGGTGATGTCCTGGGTCACAGGAGCACTTGGCTGGTGGCCATGAGGGGAGTCTGATCAGACTCAGCTCCTCACCTATGGCTAAACCTGGCGGACATGAGGGAGTCTGATCAAACTCAGCTGCCTGGCAACTCTCCCCTGTGGTCTCCTCCACTCCCGCTGGCCACTTCGCCCCGCGACCCGGTGGGAGAATTTTGCCAGTTTCAGCAGAGCCGGCTTTCTCATGCTCTTTGCCGCTCCTCTCGGGGAACAAGGTGTCCATATCCTCATCTACCTCGAACTGCAGTCTAGCTCACTCTCAAACGTGGTTGGGCGAGCACAGGGATCTGGTTCTCAGATCGCAAAAAAGAGCAAAACTCTCCTCTGTCCTGCCCCAGGGTATTTTTTGGGCCTGGAGAAGGCCTGCCCCTGACATTTGTGCTTTTTTCAGTTTCTTATAAATATCTAAATGGCTAAAGTCACACTGCAGCACAAACTAGGCTATAATAATATGTGAGCAGCATGTATGTAGATGATTGTGCCAAAAAAAATGTTATGCGTGGTTAGTGAAAAACTAAAAATGTTAAATCACTTGAATCGTCAAGGGTGGTTCCCCTGAACTGGAGCTTGTAGCCTAGAATTTTTTTTCCTCATCTTGTTCCCTCACTCACTTACAGAAAACAATATATTGATTTAAATTTTCTTAGACACTTTTTGTTGGTAAAAGCATATGCGAGCCAACTATCGCCCCTGGCCGTGGTTTCTTTAATGAGCCATCAGTCACCTGTTCACTGAGAGGGATGAGTTACAAGAAAGAATGGAGGACAAAATAAATGTACTATAATTTTATGTTTGTAGTTTTATTTAGAATATATTTAATTATCCACACACCTGTGGAGTGCAGACAGTTGGCAACATGCTTCCTCACCGCTCTTGTTCCCAATCTTAATTTCTCCCATTGCCAGTTTCCAAGGGAGTCCTGGCTCCTCTCGGGGAAGCCGGCTCGAGAACGCATTGCCTTCTCATGCCTTCTTTGTCGCGGAGGGAGTCCTGGCTCCTCTCGGGGAACAAGGTGTCCATATCCTCATCTACCTCGAGGACTGGCTTATTCTAGCTCACTCTCAAACGTGGTTGGGCGAGCACAGGGATCTGGTTCTCAGACACCTCGCCCGTCTGGGTCTTCGGGTCAACTGGGAAAAGAGCAAACTCTCCTCGCGTTGTTTTCAGCAACAGAATTTTGTTTTCAGCAGCATTTTTAGTTTAAAAGTAGACATGGAGGGCAAGAGAGAACTCTCCTCTGTGCAGAGGATCTCCTTTCTCTGTATGGAAATAGACTCAGTCGCCATGTTCACGCAGCTTAAACGCGCTTATGGCCCTTACGAGTCACTGCTGAATTGCCTGAGTCAATTCGAGGGCAAGAGAGCGGTTCCACTGAAACTGTTTCAGAGGCTCCTGGGGCATATGGCGTCCGCAGCAGCAGTAATACCGCTCTATATGAGACCACTTCAGCACTGGCTTCACGACCGAGTCCCAAGATGGCCATGGCCACAGGGCATGCTCCGAGTGACCATCACTCCGGCCTGCCTCTGAACCTTCACCCCGTGGTTGGACCTCTCGTTTCTACGGGCTGGGGTGCCATTGTGCAACGGGCATACTGCGTCAGGTTCCTGGACAGGACCCCGACTTCAGTGGCATGTCAATTGCCTCGATTTGCTAGCAGCATGGCTTGCTCTGCACCGCTTCAGGGCCCTGCAGAAGGACAAGCACGTTCTGGTCCGTACGGACAACACTGTGACCGTAGCGTACATCAACCGTCAGGGCGGTCTACGCTCCCGCCGCATGTCGCAACTCGCTCGCCATTTCCTCTTGTGGAGTCAGAAGCATATGAGGCCGCTTCTTGCCATTCACATTCCGGGCAGGCTCAATCGTGCAGCCGACGAGCTTTCATGTAAGCAGACTCGCCCTGGGGAATGGAGACTCCACCCCCAGTCGGTTCAGCTGATTTGGGAACACTTCGGAGATGCTCAGGTAGACCTGTTTGCCTCTCCAGAAAATTCCCACTGCCAGTTGTTTTACTCCCTGACCAAGGGCACCCTTGGCACGGACGCTCTGGCGCAGAGCTGGCCACTGGGCCTGCGCAAGTATGCGTTTCCCCCAGTGAGCCTTCTTGCACAGACGTTGTGCAAGATCAGGGAGGATGAGGAGCAGGTCCTTATGGTTGTGCTGTTTTGGCCCGGCCGGACCTGTTTCCCCGAACTTGTACTCCTCGCGTCAGCCCCTCCCTGGCCATTTTCCTCTGAGGAAAGACCTTCTTTCTCAGAAAAGGGGCACCCTCTGGCACCCGCGTCCCAATCTTTGAAACCTACATGTGTGGGTTCTGGACAGGTCACGGAAGGTTTAGGTACCTTGCCACCTCAGGTGGTAGCTACCATCACCTCGGCTAGTGCCTTGTCTACCAGACACGCCTATGCTCTGAAGTGGAACCTCTTCGTCACTTGGTGTTCTTCACGTCGTGAAGACCCCTGGAGATGGGGTCAGTGCTTTCCTTCTTCAGGAAGGGTTGGAACGAAGGCTGTCTCCTTCCACCCTGAAGGTCTATGTGGCTGCCATTTAGGCTCACCATGACCCTGTTGATGGTAAGTCTCTTGGGGAGCATGATCTGGTCACCAGGTTCCTGAGAGGGGCCAGGAGGCTCAATCCGCCTCGCCCTCATCAAGTTCCCTCTTGGGACCTCGCAGTTGTTCTATCGGCACTGCAGAGGGCTCCCTTCGAACCCTTGCTCTCAGTAGAGATACAGTTTTTATCATTGAAGCTCCTGCACTCCTGACGGCTTTGGCTTCGGTTAAGAGGGTCGGGGACCTGCAGGCATTTTCAGTTGACGAAGCATGCCTGGAATTCGGGCCGGCCAACTCTCACGTTATCTTGAGACCCCGGCCTGGATACGTGCCCAAAGTTCCCACCACTCCTTTAAGGAGATCAGGTGGTGAACTTGCAAGCACTGCCCCCAGAGGAGGCAGACCCAGCCCTGGCGCTGCTCTGTCCAGTACATGTGCTCTGCACTTACGTAAACAGAACTAAGTGCTTCAGAATCAGAATCAGAATCAGAATGAGCTTTATTGCCAGGTATGTTCACACATACAAGCAATTTGTTTTCATGACAGAAGCTCCGCAGTGCAAACAGAATGACAGCGACAGAACAAAAAACACATAATAAAGAATAAAAAATACAAAAAATTCAAAAAAATACAAATAAGTAGGTAAGGAATGACAATATACAAATGGACAATTGTATGGCAGGTATATTACAATGAGCAGTTGTGTATGTACAGGTATATTGCAAAAAATTTAAGGTACACTAAGTATGTGTGTTAGATAAATAAGTGTATGTGTATGTAAATATAAATAATGTAGTGTGTTCCACAGTTATTATCAAGTGTTCATTAGATGGATTGCCTGAGGGAAGAAACTGTGCCTGTGTCTGGTCATTCTGGTGCTCAGTGCTCTGTAGCGTCGACCAGATGGCAACAGTTCAAAGAGGAAGTGAGGGGTCCAGAGTGATTTTGCCAGCCTTTTTGCTCACTCTGGATAAGTACAGTTCTTGAATAGAAGGGAGGGTTGTACCGATGATTCTCTCAGCAGTCCGGACTACCCTCTGTAGTCTTCTGAGGTCAGCTGAGCTGAACCAGACAGTTACTGAAGTGCAGAGGATGGATTCAATGATGGTGGAGTAGAACTGTTTCAGCAGCTCTTGTGGTAGGTTGAACTTCCTCAGCTGGCGAAGGAAGTACAACCTCTGCTGGGCCTTTTTCACAATGGAGTCAATGTTAATGTCCCACTTCAGGTCCTGAGAGATGGTGGTTCCCAGGAACCTGAATGACTCCACTGCAATCACAGTGCTGTTCATGATGGTGAGTGGGGGGAGTGCAGGGGGTTTCTCCTGAAGCCCACGATCATCTCCACTGTTTTGAGCTTGTTAAGCTCCAGGTTGTTGAGAGTGCACCAGACAGCCAGCTCTTTAACCTCCTGTCTGTAAGCAGACTCATCACCATCCCGAATGAGGCCGATGAGTGTGGTGTCGTCTGCAAACTTCAGGAGCTTGACAGAGGGGTCCTTAGACGTGCAATCATTAGTGTACAGGGAGAAGAGCAATGGGGAGAGAACGCAACCCTGGGGAGCTCCGGTGCTGATTGTACAGCTGCTGGATGTGTATTTTCCCAGCCTCACTAGCTGCTGCCTGCCTGTCAGGAAGCTGTTGATCCACTGACAGACGGAGGTGGGCACGGAGAGCTGAGTTAATTTGGGCAAGAGGAGGTTTGGGATGATCGTGTTAAAGGCCAAACTGAAGTCCACAAACAGGATCCTCACATAAGTCCCACCTCTGTCTAGGTGTTGCAGAACATAATGCAGTCCAATGTTTACTGCATCGTCCAGAGATCTGTTTGCTCTGTAGGCAAACTGAATAGGATCCAGTAAGGGTCCAGTGATGTCCTTCAGGTGGGCCAGCACCAGTTTTCAAATGACTTTATGACCACAGATGTTAGAGCCACAGGCCTGTAGTCATTTAATCCTGTAATTTTGGATTTCTTTGGGATGGGGGTGATGGTGGAGCGTTTGAAGCATGAAGGGACTTCGCATAGCTCCAGTGATCTGTTGAAGATCTGTGTGAAGATGGGGGCCAGCTGGTCAGCACAGGATTTCAGACAAGCTGGTGTAACACAATCTGGGCCTGGTGCTTTTTTCCTTTTCTGCTTCCGGAAGACCTGGCACACCGCATCCTCTCTTATCTTTATTGCTGGTGTGGGGGAGAGGGGGGTTGCAGGAGGTGTGAATGGTGTGAGCGGTTGTTTGGAGAGGTGTTCATGGCGGGTTGCAGGAGTGGATGGTGTGAACGGTTGTTTGGAGAGGCGTTCAGGGTGGGTTGCAGGAGTTGTGTGTAGAGCCCGTGTCCTCCCGGGTACTCGTCACTTCGGGCCAGTAAGGACCTGCTCGATGTCAATTCGCTTGCTGCGACATTCCACTCCACGGACTGGATACGTGCGCTATTCCCCTCAGGTGAGTTCCTCAGTTCAGAACCCTAGGTTCCTCCAGCACTGTTGATGTCCAGCACTTGCGTGCATGCCCTATCCCTCAGCCCTGTATGGGACTAGGTGCCTACATGTGTTGTGATTCCCCTTTCTGTGGGCAATCCGACGTGTGTATTTCCACAGTAAGTCTCTTCGTAGCATGTGTCTTTCCCTTGGCAAGCACCTTGCCAGCTCTGTCGTTGAAACTTCCACCAATTCTTGTGTGTCACCACCTCTCGGTTGATACCTGCCTTGTAAGTCCTCCTATGAGCAGGCAGCCTGATAGCATACGTCCAGCTGGAATATGCTACCCAGTGTATTCTGTGTCAGCTATAGGCCCTCACTCGTGCTGGCCTCACGACAGGGTGCTATCACTCACACGGGTCACTGGAAGACAGCCATGTGGCATTTTGTAAGGGACCCCATCCGTCAGTCTCTTTCTGAAGTAATGTAGAATGTGACCGACTGAAAGGGAACGTCTAGGTTACGTATGTAACCCTTGTTCCCTGAAGGAGGGAACGAAGACGTTACGTCCCTTCGCCACATCGCTGTTCCGCTGAACGGCCAGGTCACTGGGCTCGGCTCCTCAGCGAAGACTTGAATGCGAGTTGCTTGCGCTGCTCCTTATATACCCACACAGCGGGGCGGAGCTCGCGATGTAAATCCCGCAGACCAAGATACATTGTGTACCATTGGTTCGTTTTGTTACCACTCGAAGGTGATTGGGCTCTTGGGCGAGACCCCATTCGTCAGTCTCTTTCTGACGTAACGTCTCCGTTCCCTCCTTCAGGGAACGAGGGTTACATACGTAACCTAGACGTTCTCAACAACAAGAATCACACAGTTCTGATTAAATATAGGCCTATACAGTCATCTAGTGGTTATACTACAGTATTGCACTTGATTGCAAGCATTTCTTTCTATTAATATGCCTCCATTCATTGGATTTTAAATACCTTTGTTTTAACTTACCTATTTTTAACTTACTAAATTAATAAATGGTGTATAATTTAAGACAGAATATTGTTTAGTAGCAGGAGATGCCCTCAAAATACAAAATATTAAAGAAAAAGCCATTATTATATGCCTCTGAGGCATGTCTAAAATAATTGTATTCAGAAGAGTGGTCAAAACAGGAAGGGTTGAAACAACAACAAAGAATATAATCCACGGCAAAGGCAAAATAGTAATCCACAAAAACAGGCAAAGGTCAGGTCAGACAGCAAACAATCATAAAAAGCAGGTAAGCAGTCCAGGGTCAAAGAACACAAAGGCAAGATAAGGAAACACAGGAAAAACACAGGAACTCAGAAAAACTACAGGCTAGCAATACTCAGCGATGTGTTTAGATGAGTGCAACATTTATAGTGTGAGACTGAAAAGGTAATGAGATACAGGTGAAGGCAATCAGTGATGATGAGTCCGGCAAAGGATTATGGGAAATAAAGTCTGTGAGAGTGTGACAAGAGTGGTGGGTGGAGTGCCAAGAGTCAGGGGTGGAGTGCTCTCTGGTGGAGCTCATGGGCACTCTAGCTGATGATGATCATGACTGGTTAATCTTGACAGTTTTATGAGAACAAACATGAAGACAAAAAAAAAAAAAAAAATTCAGATAAATTCTGAACGATTTTATCAGAGATCGGAACTTAGAATTATATTTATCACCGAGACCTGGCAGAACGTTGGTGATATGAATGTTCTTGGGGAACTTGTTCAGAGTAATTTTAATGTCCTATATTCACCGCGAATGACTGGAAGAGGAGGGGGCTTGGCCTCGCTTTTCAAAGACTCTTTTACATGCACCCATCTTAATATGGAAAGTTCTTCCAGCTTTGAGTTTGAACTTTGAACATGTTCTGTTCTTTATCGGCCACCAGGACAAAATAAAGATTTTATTTCAGAGTTGTCTTCCTTTTTAGGGGACGTAGTATTGAATTATGACAAAGTTTTAGTGTTGGGAGATTTTAATATTCATGTCTGTTGTTTATCAAGCTCCTTGTCTAAATACTTTTTTAACCTTATAGACTCTTTAGGTTTTCAGCAAATGGTCAAAGGCCCTACTCACTCTCATTTGATGATTCAAAGGTCACACACTACATTTGATTCTGTCCCTTGGTCTACCAGTCAGTGACATTATCATAGATGATTTTATATTGTCTGATCATAACCCCATTCTTTTTACTGTCTCTTTTCCTCATCAGCGTAAGAGAGGCAGCTCTGTAAAGCGTTATGTGCGATCAATTAATTCTAATACCCAAGCTGATTTTAATGTAACTTTTATGAATACAATGCAGGATCTAGATGTAGATTTTTTTCACCTAATACTGATGTGGAGGAATCAGTTCATGGGCCTTATTTTAATGATCTAAACGCAAAGTGTAAAGTGCATGGCGCAGGTGCACTCAGGGCGTGTCTAAATCCACTTTTGCTATTTTAACGACTAGTGTTGTCACGGTACCAAAATTTCAGTATTCGGTACCGATACCACTGAAAATCCACGGTTCTCGGTACCAATTTCGGTACCAAAGCAAAACACAAAAATATGCTAATTAAAAAAAAAAAACTTTTTATCACTAAAAATAAAACCAATGCCATTCTTTATACTTATTTACAATTGTGTTTAAAGTTTTTCTACAAGTAATATAATTATGAAAAACAGTAAAACAAGTTTCACCCCAAATTTAATTTGTCTTTTAATTAATGAAATTTAAACACATTTTTATTTTTTGTTAAATAAAGAGGATTTGCTATTAAAATTAAAACATGGAAGAAATATTGTGTGATTTATTTCTTTAAAAAATAAAGTTTTATAAATTTTTTCAACAGTAGTAGCAGTATCATATACATTCTACTAAATAATAGTAATATTTCTAGCACAGTGCCTTTATGTAAAAATGAACTTTTATTTTGACGGGTTGCAGTGTGTCCAACAGCATTACACTCCCCCGCCCCCATATATACATATATATGCAAATTCATTTTCTGCCAGCAGGAGGCGCTTTTAGAGCAGGAGAGATACAGGATTCTCCGGTAACGCCTGCAAAGCAGCGCTGAGCTCACAAACGCTGCCTTATCAAGCATCACATGCAAAATGAAATGAAAATGAAATTGAAAATTTTCTAAATACAGTCGGTTTCCTTCTGAAATACAGTGAAATTTAACTCTCAAATTAGTGAAGTTGTCAAAGTTAGCTTTTTTATGCTACCCAGTGTATTCTGTGTCAGCTATAGGCCCTCACTCGTGCTGGCCTCACGACAGGGTGCTATCACTCACACGGGTCACTGGAAGACAGCCATGTGGCATTTTGTAAGGGACCCCATCCGTCAGTCTCTTTCTGATGTAACATCGAACGTGACCGCCTGAAAGGTAACGTCTAGGTTACGTATGTAACCCTTGTTCCCTGAAGGAGGGAACGAAGACGTTACGTCCCTTCGCCACATCGCTGTTCCGCTGAACGGCCAGGTCACTGGGCTCGGCTCCTCAGACTCCTCAACTCTCAAATTAGTGAAGTTGTCAAAGTTAGCTTTTACCAATTAAGAATGATTAGTAAGATCAAGCCTTTCTTAGCACGTACAGACTTGGAGAAGCTCATTCATGTTTTTATTTTTTCTCGATTAGATTATTGCAACTCACTTTATTACGGTACTCAATCAAAAATTTTGGACAGATTACAAATGGTTCAAAATTCAGCTGCAAGACTACTGATGGGTACTTGGAAGTATGATCACATTACCCCATTTTTGAGATCATTGCATTGGTTACCAGTATCTTATAGAATTAATTTTTAAATTTGAATTTTTGTTTTTATATCCCTGCATGGTATAGCCCCTCCATACATTGCTGATCTTATTCATGTTCAAGAGTCGAAGAGATCATTAAGATTAAATGGACAAAATCCCCTATATGTTCCTTGATCAAAATTAAAGTTCAGAGGTGACCGTGCATTTTCGGTAGCTTCCCCAAGGCTTTGGAACAGTTTGCCAGTGTCTTTGCGACAATTATTTTCTCTGACCGATTTTAAGAAGCAGTTAAAAACATATTTTTTTCATTAGCTTTTGATCAGGAATGAGTGCAAAGATATTGTTGCTGTAGTTATCCTTTGGTCTGTTTTGTATGTTGTGTACTGTCAATTTTTAGGGGTTCAAGCACGCAGTGCTGAAACCCTATTGTAATTGTTAGGATTTTTATTATTATTATTATTATTATTATTATTATTCTTCCGCCCTTAAAACTTAACGGGCAGCCCAAACCGTAAGGCCTAGAGAGCTGAAACTTGGTCAAAAGGTAGTAGTCTTGCTCGCTACTCAGGCACAAAGAACCGGCCCAATCGGCCTAACGGGGGCGCTACAGCGCAAAAAACTAAATTTTCAGACATTTTTGGCCGTAGCTCGTAAACCGTTTGTCGTAGACTCAAAAACATGGCATCGTTGCAATCCTTGGGTTAGCCCGAACAAAATTGCTCTGCATCGTTTTCTCGCAAAATCGAGTTTTATCTGAAACCTACTTTTGCGAACTAGTCCTAGGTTTTTCACCCGATCAGAACCAAACCACTGCAGAAATATTCTCTGGACACTCATTATCAATAATTATCAAAAAAAAGTTGAAATTTTTGATTCTTACACGAAACAGTACGCCAAAAAGCATCTATGCTAACGTTAGCCAAATGTTATTTTAGCTATAACTCTTGAACGGAATGAGATATCTTCATCAAACTCGGTACACATTTGTATAAGCTCAATCTTTGGTCAAATAAAAAAAATTGCGCACCTCTGCCACTTGGGGGCGCTATAAGACAGAAAAAACATATAAATAGCTCTAACTAGGCAACGGTTGGTCCGATCGACTTGAAAATTGGTATGCAGTTTCTTTGTCTGAAGGGGCAATATTGCCTATGAGGACATTCGCGTATCTCAAAAAACATGGCCGCCATTGGCCAATGAAATTCAAGCAACTATTAGACAAGGTTAACGGAGGTTGATCGGAACGAAACTTGGTGGGGATGTTCGTCTCATGGCCCGAAACGTCTGTAAGAATTTTGAAAGAAATCGGCCACTAGTTGGCGCTAACGAGTTTTTTGGCTCTGTAATCACTAGGCGTTTCACATATCCATGCAATATGGATATCATTTGAAAGATCTCCTCATAATGCACAACTTTGCCTCAAGAACCATTACTGTCAGTCAAATCGTTCATTAATTATTCATAATTATGTTAAAAACATACTTTTGCGAACTAGTCCTAGGTTTTTCGCCCAATCAGAACCAAACCACTGCAGTAATATTCTGTGGACTCTTTAGATCAATAATTATCAAAAAAAAAATTAATTTTGTCCTTTGGTTAGCTATAACTGGGTCATTTTTAAAAGGGGCGTGGCCAAATATACCCAATAGCCTATAAAACCTAAATGAAAACTCAAAACTTTATGAAACTTGGTGGAAACATGTAGCAGATGACTCTTAACAAGCATACAAAGATTCATGGAGATCACACCATAGGTGGCGCTATAACTGTTAAAAGGGCATCAAAAAACACAAGATTTCTACAGAAAATGACCTCAAATTGTAGAACATGTTCATATATTCACACAAACACTAGATCTTCATATCTTAAAATAGATCTCCTCATTATGAACAACTTTGCCTCTGGGCCTAATGCTGTCAATTAAATCGTTCATTAAATATTCACAAATAAGTTAAAAAACTTACTTTTGCAAACTAGTCCTAGATTTTTCTCTTAATCTCGATCAAACCACTACAGAACGATTCTCGGGACTCTCTAGATCAATAATTATCAAAAAAAAAAATTAATTTTGTACTTTGGTTAGCTATAACAGCTTAATTTAGAAAAGGGGCGTGGCCAAAATACCCAAAAGCCTATAAAACCTAAATGAAAACTCAAAACTTTACGAAACTTGGTGAAAACATGTGTCAGATGACTCTAAACAAGCATGCAAAGTTTCATGGAAATCGAACCATAGCTGGCGCTATCACAGTAGAAAAGGCCTCAAAAACAAAAGATTTATATGGTAAATGGCCTCAAATTGGTTGAAAAATGC
Source organism: Cyprinus carpio (assembly GCF_018340385.1). Lineage (NCBI taxonomy): Eukaryota > Metazoa > Chordata > Actinopteri > Cypriniformes > Cyprinidae > Cyprinus > Cyprinus carpio. The sequence continues at coordinate 21,687,910 of NC_056593.1, read as the reverse complement.
TCATATATTCACACAAACACTAGATCTTCATATCATATGATAGATGTCCTCATTCTGAACAACTTTGCCTCTGGGACCAATGTTGTCAATAAAGCTGTTAATTAAATATTCAAGATTATTTTAAAAAGTTACTTTGGCAAACTAATCCAAGTCTTTAAGCTGAAAATCATTAAAACCACTGAAGTACAATTCTCTAGACTCTGAAGGTCAATAATTATCAAAAACATGTTGAACAATTGCATTTGGACAACTATAAACCAGTAATTTTTTAATATGTTCTTTTCATAGTGTACACAAAGGCCTATTAATACAAACAGAAAGCCCACAAATTATCAAAACTGTGTAAAAATAATGCATAATTTTATTCTAAACAAGCATGCAAAATTTAAGAAAGATTGGGCAAAAAATACACTATAACAGTTATGTTTAAAAAGACAGTGTTGTTTGAGTAAATGCATTTTATAACCACTAGATGGCAGCGGAAGACCACTAATGGTCTCATTCAGCTAAGTTAAACAGTACTGTTCAAAGGTTTCATGAATTCATGTCAAAACATTAATAAATTAACTGTTATAACATTTTAAATCTAATTGAGTCAACGTTTTCCATTTTGTTCATACAGATATATCAGTTTTTACAATTTGGCCACATTATGATTACAGTTTAACCAGAAAATGACATCTAAACTCTTAAAAAAAGAAGACTTGCAATAAGTTTATTGTCACCTATCACTTATTTCAAATACCTATATCTGCAACAAAATGTGTGTGCATGTATGTGTGTCTTTGTCTTTGTATATGTGTGTGTGTGTGTGCATATGCTTATAGAGTATTAATATATTAGTCTAATAATTTACTTTCAGTGTGTGTGTCTGTCTGTTAGCCTGTTCTCCATTTTGGATGTGTTAACTGTCATCCATACATCCAGGTTGGCCGAGACCACCTCAGAAGCCTTAATGTGCTTGAACCCCGGTAATCGCTGCTTGCAGCTTTAATATTATTTGTTTTTATATTCTTTTAGTTGAACTTACTGTACAGCACTTTGGTCAACTTCGTTGTTTTATTGGGTGCTTTATAAATAAAGTTGGAGTTGGAGTTGGAGTACACATTATCACTTTTTTTACATATCAAAAGAAAACAAAACCAAAGATAATACACAATCACTAGTGAAAAAATAAATAAATAAATGGCAAATTATTTTAATAATTTAAGAAATAAAAACTAAGTAATAAAATATTTATACGTAAATTATATGAACATAATCATGTTACACTTAAGGTACGATGGTAAGAGATTCAAATTAAAAAATAATTCAATTAGAGCTTACAATAGCATCAAGCTACATAAGACAATTTATGAGATTATTAGTACACTTTTACTCAAAACTCACTTTAAACCCAGATCGAGTGTTTGTAATAACTTCCTTTTGTGATCTCATGTGGAATTTGGTCATTTACTGTTGTAAAAATATGCTATTTATAGCCTTTTATATCGCTGGACAAGTTAGCTGTGACGAGTGGGGAGGGGCCGAGAGCCGTGGGAACGAAGCGAGGCCGGTGGAGTGATTGGGAAATGAGCGACACCTGCTCCAGTCACCGGTCTCGAGTCCCACGGAGGAGATCGGGAGGATACAAAAGAGGAGCGACGACAGTGAAGGAGAAGAGAGGACCAGGCCTGGGTTTTATTTTGTGTTTGGTTTTTGTTTATGCGCGGCAGTCGCCCGTGAGGGGCTGTCGCGCTGTTTTGTATTTATTTTGTCATCAAAGATTTATTTGAATGTTCACCGGTTCCCGCCTCCTTCTTCCCGTCATTATGGAGTTTTTATCGTTACATTGGTGCCGAAACCCGGGAGGAAGGAGGGACGCGCTGCCGAAGATCCCTCGCCGCTGGGGTGAATCCGCGGTGCCATGGAGTAGGGCGTAGCAGTCTGGCCCCGTGGACGCTTGAGGCGGTGGGATGGAGTGAGTTGCCGGGGACGGACGAACTTACTGCCGGCTGCACGTGATGTGGAGGGGCGGCTGCCATCCGTGAGGGGGCGGAGGAGTCGGCGACGTTCGCCAGGTGGCCAGAGCCTGCTACCATCCGCCAAGAATGGGGAGGAGCAGGGAACGGGGGACTCCTGCCAGCTGCCCGAAACCGGAGGAGCCGTCGCCGTCCACCGGGCGGCGGAGGAGTGTCGTGCCGTCCACCGAGGGCCGTCCAGTGCCACCGCCAGGCACCGCGGAGGACTTCACACAGCCGGTGGAGGGCCGAGCGGCAGCGTGTCTGGGAACCGGAATTTTTTTTTTTTTTTCTCCTCTCTCCCCTCTCTCGTCTCCCGTCGCTCCTCATCCTTCCATCTCCTTTTCTCTCGCCTCGTCTGTCCTTACCCCCGGGTTCCCGCAGGTCACCGTGAGCGGTCCCCCCCGGAGGGAGGAGGGGGGGGACTGGAGCGCAGTCTCGGGAGTACCCCCCCGGCCTGCGAGGGGTGATGGGGGTATGTGACGAGTGGGGCGGGGCCGAGAGCCGTGGGAACGAAGCGAGGCCGGTGGAGTGATTGGGAAATGAGCGACACCTGCTCCAGTCACCGGTCTCGAGTCCCACGGAGGAGATCGGAAGGATACAAAAGAGGAGCGACGACAGTGAAGGACGAGAGAGGACCAGGCCTGGGTTTTATTTTGTGTTTGGTTTTTGTTTATGCGCGGCAGTCGCCCGTGAGGGGCTGTCGCGCTGTTTTGTATTTATTTTGTCATTAAAGATTTATTTGAATGTTCACCGGTTCCCGCCTCCTTCCTGTCATTATGGAGTTTTTATCGTTACATTAGCATTTCAGATGTACATTTTCAATGTTGTTATAAAATGCCCCAAATTTCAAGCAAATCACATACAAACCATTAACTAATGTAATCGTTTGTTTATTATTTGGATATTTCGTGGGTACAGAGGTTTCTCTGTGTTGTTGTGGTCAGATATCAACACGGAAGTGTACAGGAACTGCATCACAGGATAGGACGGGGCGGGATATGATGCACAGTTATGATGGACAAGACATGGAAGAATCAGGTCTCTGTCAGTGGCAGCGCGAACACGGAAGAGTAAACACAGTGAGACAGTGCTGGGAGCGGATAATTATCACCAGATCGCGTAAATCAGTGGAAAATGAATAGAAATTACTATAAACCCTAAAGAAACATTAAATAAAAACCAGTAAATATATCTAAATATCTCCCTGTATATGCAACTTTGGACTATAAACCCTTATTGACGCTGTTCAGTGAATCTATGTGAACACAAATAAACCACTGCAGACATGACTGAATATGAATGTGTTGTGAATTTCTAATCTAAAAATGACTCATACATATTTATTATTTTGCACTCCTGACATAAATTACTAAATTACTGTCACTGCAACAATGTTTTATCAAAACAGTGGTCAAATATCGAAGCTAGAATCTTTAAACTTTCAACTGATGCACAGTTTCTCCAGATCAAGTAAGAGAGTGATGTTTAACTTGCTGTTAAAGTGAAACAACAATAATCTGGGGCTGTCGCCGATCTTTGACCAGAAAGGGGTTAAACATGTCACTTCCTGTTGCCAGCAGGTGGCGGTATGGCTATAATCAAATACGGGCATGCAGGTGTGTTCAGGACAGGACTCTTATCAGACTTGTTAAAGTTGGGGCAGATATTGGACATTGTATGTACGAGTTACAGTTATGTTTTGCTTCACTGCAGTAATAGCATGCTTTAACACTTAGCTATGTGTTGATAGCATGTTTTAGCATGGTTCTAGAATGTTGCCAGCCTATTTAACACTTGTTGATGCATTTTATTATGTTGCTATGAGTCCATAACAGTGTTAAACATGTCACTTCCTGTTGCCAGCAGGTGGCGCTATGACTGTAGTCGAATATGGGCATGTAGGTGTGTTCAGGACAGGACTCTAATCAAACTTGTAAAGTTTGAGGCAGATTGGACACTGTATGCCTGAGTTACAGTAACTTCCTTTTTCACTACATTAACAGCATGCTTTAGCATTCAGCATCGCGTTAGTTCAGTCAGGCCACGTTAGTCACGCTTGCATCAGCTGACAGTCAGCTGTTCCTGACGTGTACCAATCCAGTCTTGACACCTATCATATGCGGTCTATTTAAATTCCCATTCTTTAGCGTCTCTTCCGTCGCATCGCTGCTTGCAATTAACTCCCTCCTCCAACCCCAACTCCACCAAACTGAACCTGTAATCCAATCTAACTTTGTTCTTTCTTTACAGTCTCTTCATTGAAAGCAGTGTCTATCACATTTCGTTTACAACTCATGTAATTGTGAATTGTAATTATGTATGCATATAATGGTTCTGTTCTGTAACCCAGGGGGGTTTGTCTTGCTGCTCTCAGGCGTGTGGAGTCTTGCCCAGAACATAACCATACCGCCAACACTAACTGTATGCAATATAATTGTCATAAATATACTTGACGGAAGTGGTCCTGATTGAAACTTAGCTAAGTGCTGCTAGCATGGTTAAGTATGTTTCTATACTTTTTAATATGTTGCCAGCAGTCCATAACGGGTACTTGACACTGGACTTCAGGCATTTTGGCACTTCACTTTTTAATATGTTGCCAGCAGGTCAAATGTGTGCAGTTTGGGGCAGATTGATAACAGTGTTAAACATGACACTTCCTGTTGCCGGCAGATGGCGCTATGACTACAACCGAATACAGGCATGTTGATGTGTTCAGGGCAGGACTCAAATGTGTGCAGTTTGGGGCAGATTGGGCATTACTTGCCTGAGTTACAGCAACTTCCTGTTTCATGGCGAAACATCAAATTTTGTCAGGCCGCCAGGGACCTGCCCCTTGACGAAAACTTCGCAATTTAACGTCACAAAGGTCTTATGATGGCCCTCACCAAAGAAGAAGAAGAAGAAGTAGAAGAAGAAGAAGAAGAAGAAGAAGAAGAAGAAGAAGAAGAAGAAGAAGAAGAAGAAATGGAGCAATTCCAAGAGGGTCCTTGCACCGCGGTGCTCGGGCCCTAATAACAATTTTATATTATTGTTCCTATGACAGTAATACCCATATTGTAAATCAATTGCATTGTACAATAAATTAAAATAAGTATTTCACAGGAATATTATTTTACTTTACACTACAATAGGGAAATTACAATACTTTTCTCCTAATTTCTACACTTAGAAAGAAAGAAATTAGAGCCAGCCACTGCATTTTAATCATGATACAAACAAAGATGCTGCACACTTGTAGCATGAGCAGTATTCTATTTAAATATGATATATTATTTTAACAATTTAAGTAAAAACAGAATAGTATGACTTTAGCTATGTGAAATTATACTAAAACATGGCTGTCAAACTCAATTCCTGGAGGGCCGGAGCCCTGCAGAGTTTAGATTTAATCCTTATTAAACCAACCTGATCCAACCAGACAAGTCCTTAAGGTTATTTGAAAACTATATGGTACTGTATGAGTGTTGGAGTAGGGTTTGAACAAAACTCTGCTGGGCTCCAGTCCTCCAGGAATTGAGTTTGACACCCCTGTACTAAAACGCATGCACACAAAAACAGCAGACTGGCTGAATGAAAATGCAAAATGTATTCTCTGACAGCAGGTAGCACTTCTGGAACAGCAGTGATGAAGTGTTTCCTTGGTTACTCCTACAAACAAAGCAGGACTACACTTATTAACACTAGTTTAATATGCATTATACGAAGGTAAGAGGGGAAAATGCCATAGGGATTTTTTTGAAGACAGTCAATTCCCTTCAGAAATACATTCATATAAACCCCTACCCCAATATTTATATTTTTATTCCAATAAACTGTGCCTCTACAATATTTTCTCTGTTCGTGTCTGTTAATTTTAGGTTTTGTTTGCAAGTGATAAACCCTTGAGGTTTAATTTTGATGGAACTGCAGTTGAGGAATTTTTTTTTCTTTTCTTTTTTTTCTTTTTCTTTTTTTTTTTTTTTTTGTGGACAACTCCAGCTTCAGTAAAAACAGGTTTACAAATGCTCAATACAAATCTAGTGAAATACTGTAGTTTTTTTTTTTTTTTTTTCAATTATTTGTTATTTTTGCCTGCCCCATATAAAGTGATCATTGCCGAGCACATCGGTTAGTCTCGACTTGCAGCGCTATGATTCTGTTCCGCGCTTCTGACTAATGTTTTTGAACATAGTAAACAATAATGCGTGGTACTGTAGGGAGCGGCCAGAAGCAGCAACGAAATGTAGCAAAGTTACTTACCTGTTCAGGGCTTCAAGTCAGTTTCATCGTAAATAGGCTACTGTATTTTTTTGTTTGTTTGTTTTTTTTTTTTAGTTAAGTATTAAACTAAATTTTTGCCTATAGTATCCCATTATTATCCTCAGTCACAATACTGTTTGATACAATATCATTATATCATTATTACTGTAAAGCTGCATTAATAAATTTAGCAGACAGATGTTCACATTGATTTATAGTAAAGGAGGGAGCTAGAGCAAACAACACAAAAATATGTGTCATAAAAATGCAATAATGTTTTGTATCATTTTTCAATAAAATATATTGTACTAATTTTGACATTTGGGCACTTGAGAAAATTAATTGAAAAATATTTGAATGAAAAATGCTATAGGTTTGTTAATATTGGGTATTAAAGTGATTTTAAGATAAAATAATAACACGTTGTCCTAATGTAATACTTTGAATTTTATAGTCAAGTCACCTTTATTTATATAGCGCTTTTAACAATACAGACTGTAACAAAGCAACTGAACAGCATTAAATAGGAAAATAATGTGTCATTAAAGCAAAAAGGCAGTTCATCATTGAATTCAATGTCATCATCCAGCTCAGTTCAGTTTAAAAAGTGTCTATGCAATCAAGTCGACGATATCGCTGGAAATTAAGTGTCCCCAACTAAACAAGCCAGAGGCGACAACGGCAAGGAACCAAAACTTCATCAGTGACAGAAATGGAGAAAAAAACCTTAGGAGAAACCAGGCTCAGACGAGGCTGTAAAATAATGCTTCTACGGTGTAATTAAAATAATATTAAACGACTGTCTGTCAATTTCCCATCATGCATTTGGATTTACAATAAAAACATGAATACAATGCGTTGTTGTGAAATGTATTAATTGCTAACAGTGCAGTCACCAGACAGAGGATTCACCCATTAGCATTATATAACTGAGATGGCCCAACATTTAGACACATAACAGTAAACCAAGTTTATAAATATATATATAGAAAAAGAGTAGAGAGATAGAGTAGAAAAAAATGTCTTGATTTTGATTTTGTAGCCTAAATTGGCTTAGTCATAGCCAGCTTCATCTTTTCTAGATTTTGGCCAGATGTTTTAAATGAGGAAAAAAAAAAAAGATTTCCCAGTCAAAACTTTAAAGACATTAAAGCATTTTTTTCAATATATTTAAAATGTTTGCTGCGTGGATAAAAAACGCTACTTGTATAAAATTTGAGAGTGTTTAGCATATGAGAGTGTTTTGAGAGGAAAAAAATATAGGCCTATGTCACATTTTATTATTACATTCAGAAATAATGTAGGCTAAAATACCGAAAAATCAAAATGTTTACAAACATTATAAACACAGGCTATTTTATTCCCTTCCCTTTACAACAAATCCTCTGTATTTAACAGTATTTAGGCTATATAAACGTCAAGCCAAAAATAAATTAATTTAAAGGGAAACTGAAGCCTATACCTCTCGTTTGGCACAAATACAAATGTTTCCATATTTGCAACGTATTTGGATGCTAAAATAATATTTATTACATATGGGTTTTACACTCAGCTCGCATTATCTACGTAAATCATCATCCTTCACAAAGGCTGTAACAACACAGTGATGCTCTGGTCATGCTGAACGCAACAAAGGACTATTTCAACTGAGCATTGTAACTTTTATATGTTTCTTTGTAGGTGTTTTGTTTTGACAATAAACAGGCTGCGAAGTCAAGGGAGCAAAAATGTTGTGTGCGCACATGAGGCGCCAGTGCGATCACTGCATTGTTTTCCCAAATGTTAATTGTAATTTAGTCAGATACCAACGCTGGTTTGTCAAACAAGCAAGACATCATTCATCACTGTAAAGTGATAATAATAATGATGATGACAATAAAGAAAGAAAGAATGAAAAGAAAAGAAAACTGTAAACTTTTGAAAAATAGAGAACGGCTTTCCACCCTCATATTCCTTTATGTGAACTTTGGATCACGTCACAATGAATAGAAACTCAGCACATTTTTTTTCCTTTCATTTTGTTAATCTGTTAATGATTTAAGTGAAATATATTTATACGTTTTTGTGCCCTGGTCTGCTGCTGCGCTTCACTGACAATGACCTGTTTCAATGGCAAACGCTTTAGAAGTTCACTGACGACTTGTCACCAGATTTTGTCACGCAATTAATCGTTCGTTCTCGAAATTGAAAGTGATCAAGACATTTCTCTAGTGCACAATGTTACAAGAAAGAAGACTCCCCAGTTTAGCTGTAAGTAATAGGATTCTCCACGCTCGCAACATTGACAATAACCTGCAGTCAAAGACTTTGCACACCAAAATGCTCGGAGAGCACGAAGGATTCAGAATTTGTTTTTGCTTGTTTGTGGTTGTCAGTTAATAAAAATAATAAATAAGTTAATTTCAAAAGTTCAAAAATTAACACAAATATAAATACCCTCAAAATGTATCATATACATCTATTACTTTAATAAATTTAATTTTTTATTTTTTTTTTACTGTTCATATACTGAAAGACATGAACAAGACTTTTGCTTGTATAGTTTTTTTAAACAGTTAGTGAGTCTTATGTAGGACAGTGTTTGAACTGAAACATGTTGGCCATTAGCCTATATGAAATGCATCAATGCAATGATAATTCACCACATTCATGACTGATAAATCAGTTATGTAAATGGGAGAGACGGACTCAGCAGTATACTTGCAGCAGGCGGACAATAAGTTTTCGTAGCTACATGACATCACTGCTGGTGGGAGGGGCCCCATCTCGTTCTTTGCGGGGGGCCTGAAGAAACAGAAAAAACTGAGACAGACTAAACCCAGAAGAACTGTGGCAATGTCTCAAAGACGCTTCAAGAAACCTACAAATGTACCTGAATAACTATGAGCAAATGCACCTAGGGCAAAAGCTGTTTTAAACGCAAAGGGTGGTCACACCAAATGTTGATTTGATTTAGTTAATAGAAGTTAACTGATAAAGAAAATCTATTTATGGCATTATTTTTGACAGCATCCTCATTTTACAGTATTTTTTACACAAGTGCCAAACTTTTCACTGTACTATATAGCTTTACAGGTTGGTTTCTTGAGATCAGATCTCTGTGGAACACTGGCTGTTGTCAGATTACTTGTGCATACAAAAATCTCACTGGATTATTACAATTAATGGTAAATATAATGTTTGAAATGTAAACTGATATTTCCTACTGACACACAACAAAAGATAGAAATAACTTAAAACCATTTTTTGTTGGTGAAAATACTAGTAGCCTAAGACTTTTGCACAGTAGTAGCTTTTGTGTGGGTTTAAGAAGTGTACTTAAAAACATTTTCACACATCTCCTCCAAAATGACCAACAACCAAATTAGTTTATATGTGAAGAAATTAGTTTATTCACAAACTTTTTATGAGACGAGTATTTGACAAACTACTCAGCAAACTACTTCCTTTCACCGCTGCTTTCTGATGGTTTCCCTTATGAAAATTAAAAAAAATAATAATAATAAAATAAATAAATATATAAACATGGTTATAATAGTTAAACCACAAAGTAACCATGTTTTTGCTACACTAATCATAGTTTAACCATGGTATTTGTAGAAAATCTGGTAATAGTATTTTATATTTCAAATACATATTTTAAATAAATGTAGTGAAATACTGCCCGTCCCTGATGACAACGATGGGAGCTGAGAGGCATCAGTGGAGCAGATGAATCCAGTGGACTAGATGGAACCAGCGGTGAAAGCAGGGAAAACAGTGTGGGCAGGTGACAAGATGGGACTGGACCCGCTACAGGATTTCTTCATTGAGTTCAGGGGTGATGTCGATGGTGGGAGCTGACTTTGCAGTAAAACAGATGAGCCAGTGCATCTCAACCTGCTCAGAAGAGGACTGACCTCACAATACAGACTCCAGGATGGACCCAGTGGTTGGCTCTGGCTCGGTGGTAAGAGATGGCTCTCGCTCATGGTCCGTGGTGGGCATTTGCTCAGGTGTTGAACTCAGGTTCACAATAGAAGATCTTTCATGCTCTCTATAGGACACTCCAGACAGGGATGTTGAGTCCCGTCCCATCAGAGAGATGGCTGCTGGAGATGGAAAATGGGCCAAGGAGTCAGAGAAGGTGTTTTGTTGTCCTTGGTGACTCCCACGGTAAGAGAGAATGCACACAACCATAGGGTATACAATCCACAAACTCAGCAAAGGGACAATGATCCTCCCCCAACACACTCTCAGAAATAAAGATACAACAGCTGTCACTGGGGCAGTACCTTTTCAAAAGGTACACTTTTGTACCTATTAGGTTCTAATATGTACACTTTAAGTAGCAATATGGACCTTTAAGGTACCAAAATGGACCCTTTAGGTACAAATATGTACCTTTTGAAAAGGTACCGCCCCAGTGACAGCTGTTGCACCTTTATTTCTGAGAGTGCAGTAACATCTGGTCAAGGCTCTCGCCAGCCCCAGATGAGAGGTGTGAATCTCTAATGATCTCAGCAAATGTCATCGTATAAATACAGTGTCTGGCTGTTCTGCAAGTAACAGTCTCTCTTGTTTAAGATTCAGGTCGGTTCATCTGTCATGTAAATATTGTTACTGAAAAGATGCATGATATATCACAAAGAATATTTTAATCAACACAGAGAATATTCACAAGACTACACAGATAATTTAATCATATTTAACTCTGAACCAACAAAGAATTGAAGAACCATGTGTATAAATAAACAAGAGCGAAAAAAGGGACCTAAAAGAGTCGATAGGTGACAACAATCATTAACTAAGGAAACAATAAGAGGGAGTAATTAAGGTTAAAAATGAAACTTAAGGAACATGTAAATATGAACAGAAATACAACAAAATTTAATTAAACACAACAAAAAATAATTTAATTTAATGTATTTATTCATTTATTTTGTTTACATTTGTTACCCTTGAATTGGAAAGTTAGTTTTGTGTAAGAGCTCATTGTTTCCTGAAGGTGTTTACTGACACAGTTTCTTGTTTATTGCAGATTGGTTCAATAGTTTCTCTTCTTATAATGAGAAGAATGTTTGTCTATGTAAAGGATTTATTCCACACATTAATTCTGACATGTTATTTCAGTGACAGAGGCTCAGGTGCAGTATTAATGTCCTTAAGAGAAAAAAAGAGACTCTCTATAATCTATACTGATTCATCAACACAGTTTCACTGATCCTTTATAAACAGTAAACCCAGCATAGAGCGGCTGAGTGAATGTGGTCTGGACTGTGTGGATGAGGCTCATTGTGTGAGAGACACTGTAGAAGGACAGAGTTCCTACACTGTGATCCACATACACTCCTATTCTCCTGCTGATGGTCTTTACATGGAGATCAGTCTCTATGTTTTTGTGTCTGAATGAATAACTGGAGGAAGAGCAGTACAGACTCCAGGACTGATCATTACGTCCAAACACACACTCAACACCTCCCTTCCTGTTGATGCTCTTATATGAGACTGATATATACACACGTCCACTCCACTCAATCTCCCAGTAACAGCGTCCACACACACTCTCTCTACACAACACTTGCTCCCAAAGATCAAATCTGTCTGGATGATCAGGATACGACTGGACTGTGTCAGAGAATGTAATCACTCTGTTGCTCTCAGACAGACGGAGGCGTTTATTCACTGTGTTTGGATCCAGAGTGAACTGATGGGAATCTGATGGAGATAAAACACATCACGATCAGGAATTATGAATCTGTTTGAACATTTCATGCAGCTGAACTCTTCATGTTCAGTGTATCATCAGATTACCAGGTATCCTAAGCAAATCATCACTTACTGCATCAATTAAAACTCTCGTGTCATGTTTTCTTTAACCTTTATAGGCAGAACAAGAACACAAAAGTGAGATTTACTGCTTGTTTTCTTACTGACTTACATTGTAGGAAGTCGTTCCTGATCCTGGGAACAATGTTGGTGACTGTGACTGTGGAAATCAAGACATGGACAGTGTGATTCTCATGGCAAGAGAAAATTATCCCTGCACCCATTCCCAAGACATTTCTAATATGATGTTCTACATGAATATCTCATTTATGAAATCACACAAGATCTTTTTGAGCTTGTCTTCTCCAACAGAAAAAAAAAAAAAAAAAATTCTCCAACAGTGAAAGGATATTTTGAAAAATGTCTCTGCTGTTTACGGAGCCCAAATCATGACTGTATACATGAACTGATTAAAGATTTGATTTAATATGAGAGAATATTACTCGGGTTTCATTCTGTCCATCATACAAATCCCATTGCTTCAGAAGACTTGGGTTAAAGCACTGAAGTTGTATGGATTACTTTTATGCATTAGCAGTTGTATTATATGCACGGAGCCCCCCACATAGCATGCAAAAGAATAAAATAAAAATTATGAAAGAATAAAATAAAGCATATTTCATCATATTTGGAAACTTGTAAGGGTTCAGTTTGAGCAGATGATTTTAGCATCACTGTCATTGTCAGAGCGCTTTCCCCCAGTACATTCAGCATCTGGATCATATACACAATCTCAGCCATATTCTCAAAACAATCATTTTCAGTGCCTTCAAAATCAATATTTTGCTGATTGTGGTGGCTTTTGTTGCTTCTGTGAGAAATCACTCTCAAAGTCTTGAGGTCTTGAGAGAATTTATTATCAGTGATAATGAAGCCGAGAGACTGCAGAGAATCTAAAGAGTCTGTGACTACACACTCTTTTATACAGTTTTTTCTCAAGGCGTGTTCTGTACATTTCATACATAGTCGTAGCAGACAGGAGGCCTCAATTTATGTTTTATGAAATGAAGAGGCCCCATCGTATATTTTGTCTAATTTCAAAACTGGACGTGCAACTTTGCCATATGTCCACACATTTCATTCTCACGCAGGCTTCTATACACACAGGCAAATACATGATTTTGATAGTAAAAAATCTTAATACATAAATGGTAGTATTGCAAACAGATCTCTCAAGTGCTTTTTACTAAATTATTAGTATTACTTATACTACACTAATAGTATCATTGGTGTCAATTATTATTTCTTATTCACATTATATTGTGAATATGCTATTTATTCTTGAATAAATATGTTGTAATGTTGTTTTCTCAACATTAAACGTGCTGTTAATTTATCAAACACTATCAGAAAATTATGTTAATTCAATGTGTAACTAGCCTATAATGTAATCATCTATAAACCTATGAGAGATTTAAAGATTGATTCAAGACTAAACATTAATAACTTGAAATGTTAAAGAGCATCTGCACAACAGACCTAATGTGGGAATCACCAAGATCACACTTGACAAATTGTGCCTTCTTAAAGGCCACATCTGTAAGAACTAACTCAAATTTTGGGTTTCTCTGTACAGACAGTAATCGATATTTACCTCTCATCAGTTTTGATTTGGGTCCAACAAGCACAGGATCCTCAATGCTGCTGTCAGCCTGATCTGTGTGAGAGAGAAACAGATCAGAATGATACAGTAAAATTAAACCACATAAACACATCAGCAAAGCAAAGAGGAAAACTTCAGCTTAAAGCCAACATATATATGAAAAAAAAAATTAATTTCAATTTTTATTTTATTTATTTACAGGGAAATTAATTTCAATTTTTATTTTATTTATTTTTTTAATGGCACATTAAATTCCATTTTATTTTATTTATTTTTTTAATGGCACATTTAATTTCAGTTTCACTTCAAACGGTTACCTTGCTTTTGTTTGTTCTCTAACTCATTAGCCAGGTTGTTATGGTTCATCTTCCGCAGGATGTCCACCGTGATCTTCTCAGCTTCTTCTGGTCCAAAGCGCTTTAGCAGCAGATCTACTGTGTCAGTAGTGTCTGCCTTCTCCAGAGCAGCAGCTGAAAGGATCTTATGATTCTTTAAGAACCATTTAAACCTCTTCAGTCCTTCTGTGTCTAGATCATCCAGAGTGGCCAGAAGCCGCTCTGGAACATACGCCATCATCTTTCACCGATTCACTCCTGCAGAATAAGTAGTCAGTAACTGTCATCTGATTTGTGTTAAACAGCTGTATGTACTTTGAAATGGTTATATAATTGTTTATTAATGAAAAAAAAAAAAACTATTGTGATACATTCTTAGTGAACTGTGTATTTACTAACTTACCATGAAAAATTAGGACGTTTGTATACGTTTCTTGTTCTGTACATGCGCCCTTGTCCTTGAAACTTGTCCTTCGGAAAGTTTTAGTTTAAACTAAACCAAAACCTTACAGGAAACAAATTAAACTGGTTTTTCAAGTGACATGAGTGTTTTGTGTTGTGACGTGTAAGCCAAATCAGATGTCAGAGGCAGTATGTGGTTTCTTCTCATTGGTCAGTAACACCTGTCAATATGTATTATGAAGAATACAACATTGTTCATCAATAATCCTCCCTCTGCTCAAGAGATGTTAACACAGTTAATAAATTCATGTTTAATTATAAAGTATACTTGTATCTAGGTAATCTTTGTACTCCTCATAATAACACCCCAAACATGACATTGTGTCAGTGTAAACAGACTTTATGAGCAAGGATGGATGTTGCCGGAGTTCAAACACCTGCAATGAACTGGGAAGCAGCCAATCTGCCTGAAGCATGGTGCAAGTTCAAACAGCACACAGAGATAATGTTCAGGACCTCTGGGGAAAAAAAGAATGAAAATGTAGGTTTGAAGAGCCAATTTAATACATGATCACTGACTGCAGGCAGAGCAAAGATCGTATTATGTTGAGCCCAAAGCAAATGTGTTATTTGCACATTATAATTCCATGAGATCATGAGCGTTCTGAGCTTGTTAAGAAGGACTGTAATTATGCGAACAGTTACGAGATGAACTCTATAAGTACAAGAAGTTCAATATGATATCAATATTTTTTGTTACAATTAAAACAATATTGGTATCAATACTGATTATTTCTTAAATGGGTATGTGGGTAAGTTAAAACATTCCATTTAAAGACAAATCACATTTACAAGACACAAACTGGCCATTAATAACAAATTTATCACAAAAGCAAATATGAGCACATTTAATAAAATTCTGTGTACCAATAGGTTAAACTCAAATTTTACTGAAATAGCGTGATTAAATAATAATACATTTATTATAAAAAAGGGTATCTTAAGGATTTTTAAATCCTTTGGCAACATATTACACCATAAAATGACAGTTACAACAGTTAAAACAGTTACGATATGAACTCTACAACGTCATCGTATACATCAGCCAGGTGAGGATATTCCTGTCACAGTCAAACTGTCCAGAAAGTCACTATCTGACAAGGATACAAGCCTTAGTGAAAGTATATACATTCAATATTCAGTCTTCCTGTAAGTGACTCAAAGTTGGAAGAAATCAGAGCTCAAAAAAGAAGAAGGAAAAAAGAAAGGATCCACAATTTCAGCCATTTAAAGGAGTCGTATAAAAAGAGTTCTGCCTGAGGAAAAGAGAGGAAAATGTCCCCTGGATCCACTGGAATGAGCTTTCTCACCTGTGTGGATTAATCTTCAATGGTGAGAAGATTGTTGTTCCTGCAAGCCTTCGTCCAGACATCCCGTCACATGAAATGACCATAAGGGACGTTGGCTAACATGCTCATTTACAGTAAATACTGTAGCTCACGTTGTACCTGGTTTTACTACAAATTAAACCTAAAAACCATGGTTTTACTAAAAAAAAAAAAAAAAAAAAAAAAAAAAAAAAAAACATGGTTACTATAATAAAAACCACGGTAACCACAAATTAACCATGATTTTGCTACACTTACCATAGTTTAATCATGGTATTTGTAGTAAAACTATGGTTATAAAAATAGTACTAAATATGCCAAAAACCATAATTACTACACTTTTACTATAGTAAAACCATGGTTAATTTTCATAAGGGCTTCCCTCTGCCCAGTTAAACCCAGCTACTTTCCAGTTGTCCACTGCCTATTATGACCGAAGAATTGATTTACACACATTTTATAGCCGCATTCATTTCAAGCCAATAGGCTACGTTTATTATACAGTTGTGTTATACAAGCATTATATACCACCAGAAAATACACATTTATTTTTTATAAATAGATTAGTCTATGTGGAAATTGATTTTTTTTATTCACCGTTTTTCTAAGCTGGCGCAAAATACAGTGTATCACAGATCACATCAGGTCATCTGTAATGTATCTGCTTGTTTTACAATCTCTTTTTTTTGTAATCAATTTTTTTATTGTTTTTAATTCAACAAAACAATATCCATTCAAATAAACAAAACAGGGAAGGGGGAGCAACAGACACATAATTCTTTTTACAATCTGAAAGAAGAAGAAGAAGATAAAAAAAAAAACTTTTTATGGTCATTCCTTTATATAGTCCAAAATAGATGTTTAGCCTTGTTAATTCGTGCTGGGTTTAGACATATACATACATACATTTGTAAATTCACAAGTCACTATTTTAAGGAGGCTATGAATCCAAAATGTTTTTGCACACATGTGCAGAGTAAATCAATTTTGTATTATTGTCTTCTTTGCAGCTGTAAAACCAGCAAACAACATTCTCTTCTTTAATAGACTTATACGGGAGTTAGAATCGTCATTGAGAAGACATAAACATGGATTAGACACGTAATCAAGTTGTAGTAAAAAGGATAAAACAGAATTCACATGAGTCCATAGGTTGACAACAATTGGACATTCCCAAAACATACGGAGAAAAGTACCTGATGATACAGTGGTACAGATATGGCAGTTATAGGTTGATTGCAGTTTCATTTTAAACCTTTTGTAAGGAGTTATATATGCTCTATGGATGACTTTGAAATGGATAAAATGATGATCCAAGTTTTTACAAGTTAAGATTAGATTAGATTAGACCACACCCTCTCCCAGTCGACCGATAAGTCAAAATCTGTTAATTCACGATTCCATTCCACGGTTCTCTGAAGATTGTTTACATTAAGTTCTGCAATAAATTTATTCAGTAACTAAGAGGATGAGTTAGCTGTAGCATTAGGGTGAGATTTATCCAGTGCAGGATTTAAGACAGCATTAAAATCACCATCCATCACTAAAGAACAATCAATCTGAAAATATTTGTAAAAAATCTTCCTCATTCGGGCAGTAAATGGAGACCAGTGCTAACCTGTCATTATGTATTTTACAGCGTATGAAAACAAATCTACCCTCATCATCATTCCCATTATGTTCAATAGTTAAATCTAACCTCCTATTGACTAAGATAAGCACCCCCTTAGTTTTATTACGAGAACAAGAGAAGGCTGCCAGTTTGTAATACTTGTTTTGAAAATGCGGAAATCGATTTACGATGCAAATATTCTAATATCCGGGTACGCTTAATAGGAGAATTCAGGGAGTATATGATCATTGCCTTATGATATTGGGGTAAAATCACCCTCCGTAAAACCAGCATAAAAGAACAATCCCTCCAAACCACAACTTATGAGCTACACCATGTAAAATCTTACACATAACAGATAATGATCTGGGCCAATGGCTTGTGGTCATACAGGGAACACAAGGGCATCCTTCATGAAAGCATTATCCTAAAAAACACAAATAACACCAATAAAGAATACCTTTTATTTTACTTCTGAATTATGGTAGATGTCAAATTGTATAATTTATGCATTCAGTACTGACTGGAGAGGCTAGAAGATTGTGACATAACATGCATGTTGGCAGTGTATATGCCTTTGCCCTGTGAGAGTAAAACGAAAAAATAAGCAGACTACCACTTGGCATTCAAATATGAAATGAAGAAACTCTCTAAAATGTCTAAAATATACTACAGCTGATATAAAATAATGTGAAAAAAATTTACGCATGTACTCAAACCTCTTCATAGACGAGTATCATGCAGGCATTTATAGACCTATCTATTAACATATTAAAATTAACTGACATTGACTCTTAGCTAATAATTCAACTATAAATGTTGCAACGTTGCACGATTGCTGAACAATAATAACGTTAGTGATTATTTAACATACCTCTTATTCGTGTCACTTCTGCTCTGATGGCTCATACTGTACAGCCTCTGCCTACTGGACGCATCAGGAACAACAGGGCCGTGAAACTGTCTGGGCCATAGATCTGCCTGCTCCAGGTCTGCAGCCTCCCCCTATAGGATAGAACACTCATGCAGTGTATGTTTCATTCATACTAATTTAACACACAACCTGTGTTGTTTTTTTAACACATCTCTGTGTTTATATAAGGACTACACATTTTGTGTTACCTTTAACTCGACTAATGTGTTATTCCTCTTTACACAGAAATGTGTTGAAACCTTTACACACTAATGTGTTATAATTACACAACTTGTGTTATATGTTATTTTTGATCAATCTGAACAGAACTTGTCATGATTTACTTTTGATAAAAACAAAGGTTTATTATTGTATGTTAGTTTGGCATTTCATTTATTGTCTACCCTTTAAATTTGCTTATTAAAAGAACAACAGCAGCAGCAGCAGTATGGTGTAATAATTTTTTGAAACATGTATTTGGTACTTGCTACCTTATATCTTTACTCTTTCCTTTCATTCTTTTCATGGCTTTGGAAAACTTGTCTTGGATGTTTTTCTACGTCACTTTTTGCATAACTCCGGGTCGTCAACACCATGCTTCGTTGTAATTTCTTTCTAGAAATTAAATGCTTTCTCTGAATCTTTAAAGTCTCTCCACAAGCGATTATACAGGTGCGGATATATCTGTGCCAGCTCAGTTATTCGATACTCCAGTGTATTCATGTTGCTAGTGACTAGGCTGGAGATATTGTTCTCTCTTGTCTGACCTCCATTGAATGAGAAACAAACTGGGAAAAAAAATCACACGTCAAAGAAGGTGGAGTTTCAGAACACACCCACCGATTGCATAACCATCACGGACCAATGGAAGCTCAAATACAAAAACAAACTCCCCCAGATAGGTCGCTTTGGTCAGCTGTTTCGAACTGCCGAAACGAACTGAAAACGAACTTCGTTCCGGCCTGTTTTCTTTCGAAATGACGTCATATCAGTTCGTTCTTCAATTTTGTTTGAAGTATATCTGGGCCTTAAGTGTTTATGTCTAAAAGATCTGATACAACTCTCTCTCTCTCTCTCTCTCTCTCTCTCTCTCTCTCTCTCTCTCTATATATATATATATATATATACATACATAGACAAATAGATATACATATATCGAACTGTATCGACTCTTATATATATATTCAATACTGAAGCATTATGGTGTTATTTGTTTAATAATTTTTTTTGTAGCTCTCTGTTCAGTAATAGCTGAACGTCAGTCAATAAGCCAAAGAGACCACTTCATCATGTTCATTCAACTGAGTTATAAGCAGAAAGTGTAAGCTAATCTGTTACTTCAAGCTTTTGATTCAGCAATGAACAGAATTGCAATTGTTTAGAAGCAAATGACTTTATATTACCAAAAGGGTCAATAGACAAATTAAAGCAAAACTTGACCACAATCATGGTGGCATCTTGTGTTTTTTTTTTCTCTCTTTCTTTCTTGACCAATAAAACATCAACATCTAAACCTCTATTAATTCTCAATAAGAGATTCTGCAGACATAAAGTCTGTCTTTGATTAGTAATGAGTGAAGCTGCTGTTGCTGCTGTTTGTGGAGTTGTTTAATCAGATCCTGAGAGATTTAATGTCTTATTTTTTCAGTTCATTTCATCCAAGGCTGTGGCTGAAGTCAGTTGTAGTTCTTGTGTTTCAGACAGAGGTGGATAGTCCAGGGGTCAGAAAGCTGTCTGAGTACATGGATGGAATAAACATGGCAGGACTTTTACTTTTTGACCCCTGGACTTTACACCTCCGTCTGTAATATATTTGCTTGTTTTACACTCTTTGGCCACCAGGTGGTATTGTGAGCAAATTAAACCTCCAGAAATTAACCCTTTTGTGAACCACCTGGCTGAAAAGCATAAAGCTTCATGAGGCTTCACCTCGTCATCACTAGTGATTGGCTGCCAAAAATGAAAATAAAAACATGAACCTAGGTTTTATACATTTAAAGGGGACCTATTAAGCATGACACATGATGTAAAATAAGTCTCTGATGTCCCCAGAGTGTGTATGTTATGTTTTAACTCAAAATTGTTTTAACTCATTTTTTATAGCTTGTTAAAATTGCCACTTTTAGGGTATGAGCCAAAACGCATCATTTTCATGCCTTCCCCTTTAAATGCAAATTTCAAGCTCCAGCAAAATGGTGCTAGCCTTTGCAGATAAACACATCACTATTAGTACAAGCCTGTTATCTTTACAGAAAATGCACTTGGTTTAAAAGTCAGTCATCTGATTGTACTGTATATAAAAAATGCACTTTATGAATTACACAGACAGGAACACAGCACAATAAAAAATAACTCATGGTGCCATCGCATGCTGTTACAAACTTTATAAGCCCCACTTGTGAATTTGAGCTCGTCTAATTCCAGCGGTCGACTTCACATTGCTTTCATTTGCAATTTTAACTCCCACTTTCCTATTCACGATCATTCTGGTAGCAAACAGACAGACAATGGCAGCTTCAGCAACATTAGTCTTACAGAGTGCCTAGATGGTCTTTCAGAAAGGCAATTTGGTAAATTAACGCGTGATACTTACTTCTTCCAGAGGTGTAGCTGGATCACAAACAGTTGGCACTGCTCCATCCTTCAGGAGAAACTTTTATGCAAAACCTGCTTTATACTGACCTTCATTCACAAAGCAGTCTGGTGTAAATGATTTGCGCAGACATAAACAAATTTAGGTAGAGTTGAGGGAGTATCATCAAAAACAAAATGAATCCACCTCGTCTTCAGTGGCTCAGATTTCAGGAGTAAATGGAGAGAGCTATGTGCATTCATATATCCAGCTACAGAACACCTAAAGCGTTTGGAAGACATTCTCGTCAGTGCAGCAATGGTGGACTGTGTTCAACTCACCGTGAACTCGCTCAGGGCAGTTCTATGTATAAACGGCAGTGTCTGTCAACTTTCGTGGGAGGGCCCTGTGGCTAATGTGACGTCACATTAGCAGCAATGCTGAGAGACACTGCTTATTACTTATGGGGAGTGGGTGGATTTCTTATCATTATAGGGTGGTTGTGTACACACACTGCCAACACACATTTATGTCCAAACAACATGTGAAAGTGAATTTTGCATAATAGGTCCCCTTTAAGTTGTATTTATTTATTTTTATTTGTTTGTATTTATTTGTTTATTTTAGAGCTCTTTATGGGCTACTATATAAAATACATCGAAACTGCTCTCCACCAAGTGCTATTCTACCCAGAATTACACATTTTAACACCCATTGTGCATTAAAAAGCTACACAATATGTGTCAAAATGCAATCAACACACTCTGTGTTGTTTTTTAACACATCTCTTTTTGCAGTGTGTGTAGTCGCTCCGCTGAGAACTCCAGCCCCGTTGGTGTTTTTTACAGGATGTGCTTTGTAAGTATTATTATTGAAGTTTCTGCTCTCATCATTTAGTTTTATTCCTTGAGAATACAGTTCAGTTTATAAAAAATTATAAAAGGTTCTGGATATTCTTTTTGTAATTTTGCAGTAGATGCTATATTTGTCTTTTGTGAAAAAATAAATAAAAAAATAAATAAAAGATTACTGAAATTGGTGATGTAAATGCCTTAAATTGATGAAATTGTGTTGACTGATCACAAACAAACTTGTCAGCATTACACACTTTAAATTAAGATAAAATTGTGTAAATGATGGGTGTGATCCATCACTCCATAACAAAGGAGTTAATGCTCTAAAATCTAAATGGTAGGTCATGTAGTAAAAATAGCATATTGTAAATAAAATAAAAAATAAAAATCTAAATTCACTTCTATGATGTTAATAATTTACAATATACAAATATAATAAAGTAGTCCATAGAACTTGTGTGTAATATTACATGTCTTCTGAAGGAATGCAATAGGTCCACAAAACAGATTTCAAAGGAAACGTTTGAGCAAATGATAATTCACCCTTATGAGCTGTGATTTAATCCATTCTGAAATATGTAAATGTTAAATTAAAAGCATTTTTTTTTGTCACTGTATGCTTTTAGAGCATTTACAGTATTGGAATGAAGAAATTCACACTGTACCTATTTTTGTTTTTTTCTACTTAGGATGTGGATGTAGATGCAGAATTCAGTGAAGCAGTTGTAGGCCTGCTCACAGTTCTACCAGAAGACATGCCCTCATTGTGGAAGCATTAAAGGCAGTTGTGTTGGAGGGAAGAATTGTCATGGATGGGTTGTACAGGCCTGTATTTTATTTTTTGCTGTTCTGTTACAGTTGCTTGATGCGTGAAAACAAACATACAGTTCTGAAAATGCTCTGTATTTTTTTTACAGCGTTCCAGTAGGTCCAGATTATGTTAGGACAGCAGAGTGCTGTTAAGTCAAGAAGTCTGTAAAGAGTATTATAAGAACACAAATGTTTTAAAAGCTTAGTTTTGCCCTCATTAAACTCAGTGTTTGAAGTGGGCCAGTACACACAGTGTGCACGTCTATATTTTAGCCTTTAAAGTACCTACACTTTTTTGTGCGCACCGGCACTTCTGAAATGTTGCTTAGAATCAAAGCGTCAGGGTCTGGGTGATTATATGATCCCATGTATGATTAGAAAGAACACTATATAAATCACACTACCCAGGCGGGATCACCTCTCAACGTGAATGAATGCAAGCAGAGTGTGTGGGGCACGAGAGCAGGTCAGGAGAGGCACACATAGTAGAATAATTATTAGTTATTGATTACTAATTTGAATCAGTACTTTATAACGAAAATAAAATCTTAAAATGAAAAGAAGCAGGCTGTTGCGATCACATCATTGGTAAACTCCTGGAAAGCCCAAGTATCCAGTAAATTAATTCAATCAGTAAGTTCAAAACAGCGCTAATGCAGAGAAAACACGGCCGATTTCATCAGCGATTGTGGAGACAATAGTAGTCTCAGCCTCAGTCGTCACGCCCATGGAAGTGAGACTAAAGGAATAGTGACTTATGTCCAGATGTCAGTAAAATTATTCTTTTCAGCTTGTATTTTGTTTAAAAGCAAGAGTGTTTTATAATGAACGCTGATAATGCGGTGGTCAGAGATTTGGCGATTCTGAATGGATCCGTATAGCAGTAAAGGCAGGTGATTTAGTGGTCTTTGGCGTTTCCCTGTGGTCCTGTTTGGTATCGCAGATTGACTTGTGCTAATTTGTATTGAAAACCTTTTTTATTATTGATTGGTTGATTGTGGCACTATACATACATGGTGAATTATTAGAAAGTGCTTTTATTTATTTAATATAAATAAATAAATAATGAAATTAATTATTTAATAAATGGGGGGGCGGGGTTGAATTCCAGCACTTCGAGCACTGAGTAAACTTACTATTAAATCTTAAGTAAGATTAGTAAAAATCCTACGGTATTTTAACTAGAATTGACTTTAAACTAACTAGATATGTATTACTTAATTTACTTGGGAAGAGTTTGCTTTCTTTACTTTAAA
Source organism: Cyprinus carpio (assembly GCF_018340385.1). Lineage (NCBI taxonomy): Eukaryota > Metazoa > Chordata > Actinopteri > Cypriniformes > Cyprinidae > Cyprinus > Cyprinus carpio. The sequence continues at coordinate 21,664,112 of NC_056593.1, read as the reverse complement.
CTCATTATGAAATTAACTTCAGTTTTACCTTTAAGTTTACTTTGCAAAAATAAGGCTGTTTCCAATTTTTTTTTAAGTAAACTGAACTTAAATTAGAATTTAGAAATTTACAGAGCAGCATTGAGAGACTGTTGAGAACTCAGATTATTGTGTAGCACAAGTCAGTATTTATTTGTTTGAGATGTGTGAGAAATACATTCATGGGTTATAACTTTGAATAATACAGAATGAAATTCAGTATTAATGGAAGATTCTAAACACCGTATGATTTGTTAGGACACTTACTCCTCCTTGTCAGGTGACACATGAAAGCGAAACTATTACAGCAGGTTCTGATTTGTCATATGAGGAAATAAACAACATTAAGAGAGAAAACACAGTATCACGTGAGTATCACGATTTCACAATCATCTTTGATAACTAAAATCCATCTAGACTGGTTTAACGTGAACTACAACAATAAGCAGTATCAGATATTTTGAAAGTAATGACAAATGACAAATATTTAGAATTTAAATGACATTAGGAGAGAAAAAACAGAGTCTGTAAATCATCAGATTTATTTTAACACAGTACTTGAATTTATTATTCTGTTTGTAAATAATTTGATATTGTGTAAATAATTGTTTTTCATGTGTGCAGGTCATTACTGTGAGGCAAAGCTGGATTTGAGAAAATGAATTGCTGAGATGATTTATAACTCACTCTGTGGACCTGCATCTGCTTTTAGATGAAACCACGGCCTTCAGAATGAATCTCTCTGAAGAAAATGAAACAAAGATAAAGACAGTCAAGAGGTGAGAGAACTTGAAATGTTTGACATATTTAATGTTCAGAAACAAAAAATGCATACTACAATAGCATTTAAATTTTTAGTCTGATTCAGGGAAGTGAATCAGATTAACCTGTTATATATACTGTAGGTGTGGTGTGTTATAGACTTTGTAAGGACTGTTGCTGCTGGATGAAGGGGTGTAAAACACTTGAGTAAATTTATTCGATTACTGTACTTAAGTATTATTTAGTGCTATTTAAAAAGACTACATGTAATTCTACATGATAACAATTATGAAGAAAAAAAGTGCTTTTTACTCCTTACAAATTTAAAGTAAAAAGTAATTTTTGCATTTTTATTTTATCATATGCATATTCAATATGGAAAACAGAAGCTCAAAAATGCAGTGAGGCTTGTTTTCATGCATCAAGCATACACATTTCAGCTTCAGTTAATATTTTCATCAAGTAAATGTCTGGCTTCAAAAGTTCACCGTCATTTGAGGAAGTATATTGAGGTACTGAAGTCCCCCCCATTTTGTCCATTTTTATAAATCTGTCAGCTGTCTATGTAGTATAGTGGCTGAATGCACAATACTGAGGACAATTAAAATCAGACATGAGAATTTAAAAACAATTCATAATCTGCTGGGAATTATTGTTTTTTTAATTATTATTAAATGTAACAAATCTCCAAAAAGTGTTTAAATGAGCATTGTATGTTAAATCAATTATTTATTACAATACAAGCGTATTACAATGATATACTGAGTAACATTTAGGATTGTCAATTAATATTTTTATGATTTGCTCATTAATAAATTAATTAGTCACAAATATTTCTATATCAATATTTGTTGAGGGAAAAAGAACATTAATTTGTGTATTTGGTGTAAAGAAATGTGTTTATGTGGTTTAATGTTCAAAAAACACATTATTTTCCACATACTGTACATTATTGTTTCTCCTCTATGACCCACCTTCTGAAACGCGCCAATTTTTACAAAGCTCATCATGCTGAAAAGCGAGGTGTGCTCTGATTGGCCAGCTATCCAGTGCATTGTGATTGGCCGAATACCTCAAACGTGTGATAGAAATTTTAAGCCCCTTATCATACTGTGATGCCATCTCCCAGCAGCACGAGACTCAGTCCAGCTGCTCTGCTCGTGCACATCCCATCATCGGTTCTCTTTTAGCAGTTCAGTCAATGTACTGTTAGGAGTCACTGAATAACTCGGGATATTGGTTTATGTCACGTCAGAGGGAGTGTAAGGCATGTTTATAAATCGAATAACTTAAGTCATTTGTGGATTAGTGCGTACTAGAGACACGAACCGTTTCAAACGATTCAGTTCGATTTGTTGAACTGGTTCGATAGGTTCACTAAGAAGATCCGGTTAAATAGAAAGACGAGACAAATTGTCACTAGACGAGACAAAAACAATAAAACCAATTACAAACGAGGCATTTGTTGCATCTAGTGGGGACATAATTACTGATTATAATGACTTATACTGTCTTTTTATGCGTTGTGTTGTGTATCGCGCTGCGTAAACATAAAACCATGTCAGCATTTGTGATCTGAGAAACAACAAGCCTACTTGACTGCTCAAAACTTGCGTTTGAATCATCATTGGCAAATTATTTAAATATAAAAAACATACTTACAGGCTGTGAGTCAGAACCGCCAGACTGTCCTTGCAAAGTTTGAACTGCCCAACTTTATAAAAACAGCTGTTGTGCCACAAATGCATTGCAGGCTACTGGTTCAGGAAACAGTCCTCCATAAAATGCACTGCACACATCTGAATATTTGGGTTGAACTGTTCTGGAACAGTGTTGTAAATACAACTTAACCACTGATTTCTAGTTGTGTCCTCTTTTGCAAGGCCACTCAAAGGCTAGCTTCAGAAACCACACAAAGTGAACATGATGAGTTTAAAATATTAGTATCTGTATTTTTCTTACACACGCCTGTTATTTTAAGAAGACACTGAGGGGTTTATGGTTTAAAGTCATGTTCACTGTGTAGTTGTGTAGTTTTTGAAGCTTTATCTTTGGACGTCCTGTACACTTACATTATATGCAGAGAGATTTTTATTTTTCCCTAAATTTAGTTTGTGTTTATCTGAAGAAAGTAAGTCATATACATATGGGATGGCATGAGGGTGTAATGGGTGGTTTCCCTTTAATGGCTGTATTTATTGTGTTCCAATGTTCTGCATTTTAATAGAAGTTGTTGCACTAGATAGATGTTTTTGACATGTAGCCATTGTATTTTGTTTTCTCCCTTTAACCAAACCTTTGTATGTCTGTCTGACAAAACGTTTTGTGCAGTTTATTTTTAAACATTTTGAACATAATGAAACAAGAATCTACTTTTCTTTTCTTTTTTCGCTAAGGTATATGTACTTAATACTCAAATACAATTTGAAGTTGTCTTTTTTTACTTTTACTCAAGTGTGGTTTTGCCAGATACTTAAAGTATAAAGTATCTCTACTTTCACTTGAGTATAATTTTTGAGTACTTTGTATACCTCTGGCTGGATGTTTATGTGTCTGTTCATATATGTGTGTATTGGTCCTTCTTATTCTATGTTGCATGAATGAAAAGGGCACATGGGACAAATTACTTTTATTTATAGAAAGACAACACTTTAATATTATAATTCAGCAATTCAGAATGACCTGACAAACAAGACATACTTAGACATTTGAATATTATCCAAAAATGCTGTTTTTGGATAATATATATAATTAATAAATAAATTAAAAAGATTTTCAGAAAAAAAAAAAAAAAAAAAAAAAGATGCAAAAAGATTCAGAAACAGTTTTTATTGCTGTTGTGTTTCAGTCTGTGTGAGAGTGAATCTCCTGAACCCAGCTGTCTGTCCATGAAGAGTGACCGGTCAATGCATCGTCCAGTTAATTTCAACTCTGGAGACTCATCTGCTGATCTGAGGTGCTGTTTAGTTTATATTGGAAATATATATGAAATTCATTAATTTACTGGTGTGTATTAAATACAAAAATGCAATATTTGTTCAACTACAGTCAAAAACATGAAGGAGAAGAATCAAATACAGTAAAGAAGAACTTGGATTCCATTTTCAAGGTTGGTTTTGGTTGTGTGTGCGTGCGTGTGTGTGTGTGTGTGTGTGTGTGTGTGTGTGTGTGTGTGTGTGTGTGTGTGTGTGCATGTTAGTGTGTGTCTACGTGCATGGGTGTATGCATCCCTTTTTACCTCTGGGTAAAAGTATTAAGAAATCCTCTTTACGATAGTCACATTTACTTTCCCACTCACCTAATACATGTAAAGTAATATGTAGGCCACAACAAAGCTGATCAATGACCAGTAGAGAAGTTGAATCCATATGTGATCCATATGACTGCTGCATCAAGATGAACATCGTTCAAGCAAGCAGTCAGACAGTCCAACTCCCTCTTTTAACCTCAGCATCTCTTTAGACAATGATGTCTGAGGATTCGGTGAAAGATATTAGCAGGTGTCATAATTCAGTGATATCGTTTAGCATTTATGCTTTGCACTAAACTACAAATAAATTCAGTCTTGACTCTTGTAATCCTTTGTTCACCTTCTCTGTGACTTAATGCAGGTTCATTGTTTGAATATTCACTATGATTTCAGGAGCTTGAGCACAAAATCATCTCTGTAATGAAGAGTGAGCTAAAATGTTTTAAGAGACTGTTGAGTCCAGATTACCCAGAATGCTCTGAAAGAGACCATTATGATGATGAGGGTCATAGCAGAGTCAGAGAGGGGCTTCTGAAGATCACACTGCTCATCCTGAGGAAGATGAACCAGACAGACCTCGCTACCACACTACAGACCTGTATGAGCTCTGGATCAGCAGATTATAGCCTGTCAAAAACCTTATTTCTTCAGTCACTAATGTTCCTGATGTCATGACACAATCTAATATCTGACATATCAAATCTAAAAATACATTTCTAAAATATTGCTCTGCCAATAACAATAATTATTTTCTTTGCTCAGAACTGATGCCCGTGTATCAACAAAAACTCAAATCCAGACTACAGGATAAATATCAGAGAATCAATAAAGGAATGTCCAATCATGGAGACTCAACACGTTTGAATGAGATCAACAGAGCTGTACATAACAGAGGGAGGGAGTGAAGAGGTCAATAATGAACATGAGGTGAGACCGATTGAGACAGTTGACACCAATCAACTGAAATGACATAACTAAACCAAAACCAAACAATACAAACCAATCAAAACTTCGCTGACTAAAGGAGTCGCTGGAATTGGAAAAACTGTCTCTGTGCAGAAGTTAATTCTGGACTGGACTGAAGGAAAAGCAAATCATGGGGTTCATTTCATATTTCCACTTCCTTTCAGGCAGCTGAATTTAATACATAAAAATCTCAGTCTTGTGGATCTTCTAAACCAACTTCACCCAGAAACCAAAGAAATGAAATCTGCAGATTATGATGACTACAAAGTCATGTTCATATTTCATGGTCTGGATGAGTGTCGACTATGTGTAGATTTCCAAAACAATCCGAGCTTGTCTGATGTGACAGAATCAGCCTCAGTGGATGTGCTGCTGACCAACCTCATCAAGAGGAATCTACTTCCTTCTGCTCTAATCTGGGTCATCCCTCGACCAGCAGCAGCCAATCAGATCCCTCCTGAGTGTGTTGACCAGGTCACAGAGGTACGAGGATTCAACGACCCTCAGAAGGACCAGTCTTCAGGAAGAGAATAAATTATCTGAGTCTGGCTGATAAAATCATCACACACATCCGATCATCAAGAAGTCTGTTCATCATGTGTCACATCCCAGTCTTCTGCTGGATTTCAGCCACTGTTCTGGAGAGGATGATGGGTAAAGCAGAGAGTGCAGAGATTCCTAAGACTCTCACACAAATGTTCACACGCTTCCTGATCTTTCAGACAAAACTGAAGACACAAAAGTATGATGGGAAATATGAAATAGATGCTCATCAGGCTAGAAAGACTATTTTGTCTCTAGGAAAACTGGCTTTTGAACAGCTGGAAAAAGGGAACCTGATCTTCTATGAGGAGGACATGAAAGAGTGTGGCATTGATGTCAGAGAAGTGTCAGTGTACTCAGGAGTTTGTACCCAGATCTTCAGAGAGGAGTTTGGACTGCAGCTGGGGAAGGTGTTCAGCTTTGTGCATCTGAGTGTTCAGGAGTTTTTGGCTGCTTTATTCAAGCTGATTTCCTTTTCTGATCAAAACACAGGACTGAGGAATGTGTTCAGGTCACCAATGACCAGTTTACTGAAGGGAGAAGTGGACAAGGCCTTACAGAGTGAGAACGGACACTGGGACCTTTTCCTCAGATTCCTTCTAGGTCTCTCACTAGAGTCTAATCAGACTCTCTTACAAGGTCTCCTGAGAAAGACTGTAAGCAGCTCTCAGAGCAATCAGGAAACAGCTGCATACATCAAACAGAAGATCAGGGAGAATTGCTCTCCAGAGAAATCCATCAACCTGTTCTACTGTCTGAATGAACTGAATGATCGTTCACTAGAGCAGGAAGTACAAACATACCTGAGCAGAACAGGTGCCAGTCGTCTCTATGGAGTCAAACTGTCTGCTGCTCAGTGGTCGGCTCTGGTGTTTGTACTGTTGAACTCAGAAGAAGAGCTGGATGAGTTTATTCTGAGTAAATATGATCCATCAGAGGAATGTCTCCTGAGGCTGCTGCCAGTGACCAAAGCATCTAGAAAAGCTGAGTGAGTATTTTACAGTGTCTCTTGCAGTTTAAATCTAGATTAAAGACCCATCCCTTTAACCTGGCTTACACGTAACACACTAAAACGCTTCTAATATCCAAATCCGTTAAAGGATTTTTAGGCTGCATTAATTAGGTAAACTGGAACCGGGAACACTTCCCATAACACCTAATGTACTTGCTACATCCTTAGAAGAATAGCATCTACGCTAATATTAGTCTGTTTCTCTCTTATTCTGAGGTCACCGTAGCCACCAGATCCAGTCTATATCCAGATCAGATGGTCACTGCAGTCACCCAGATCCAGTACGTATCCAGACCAGATGGTGGATCAGCACCTAGAAAGGACCTGAAAGACAGCGGAGACCAGGACAACTAGATGAGCCCCAGATACAGATCCCCTGTAAAGATCTTGTCTCAGACGACCACCGGGACAAGACTACAGGACATTACTGCAGCCTGGAATTGAACTACTGGTTTCGTCTGGCCAGAGGAGAACTTGCCCCCGACTGAGCCTGGTTTCTCCCAAGGTTTTTTCTCCATTCTGTCACTGTTGGAGTTTTGGTTCCTTGCCGCTGTCGCCTCTGGCTTGCTTAGTTAGGGACACTCCATTTACAGCGATATCCTTGACTTGATTGCAAATGATTGCAAAGATACTATTTAAAGTGAACTGAGCTGGATGATGATATCACTGAATTCAATAATGAACTGCCTTTAACCCTCTGAAGTTGATTAACGCGTTTACGCGTTTTGGGGTATTTTCTCCTGATAACCCCGAAAATAACTTAAATTACACTTTCAGTTTTGATCGTACAGATAAGAGCAATACATCAATCGAATCTGTAAAGGGTCTACTTTTTTTTGTATACAGACATAATAACAACAAAACTTTGTGCACTTATAAAATAAAGATAACAAACAAGGAGTGCTGTCTGCAGCCTTTGTCTGCGCTGATCTTCAGTTACAAACGCGTCATTTAAATGAACTGTAACTCAGTGAATACTCAAACACAGAGACATGAGAGAGATATCTCTAGAAAGCCTGACATGTCTACTTTTAAACTAAACAAGTGCTGCCGAAAAACAAATATTCTGTGATAAAGTAATCCATATGAAAACAACGCGATGTCCGTTTTTCACGTCTCCCTTCATTATCCTCTAATGCGACCACGCCCCCACGCCGAGCGCGCTATTGAGATTCAAATGTTTCACTGAAGCGCGCGGCTTTTGAATACGCCCAAACAAAAGAAGACAACGCAGCGAGATTATACTTCAATTTCCTCAAATTTACTGTTTGCTTCGCGATGAGAGGAATAAGACATAATTCACCCCAAAAAGATGTGATGTGGTTGAGGATTTGAGATTTGGATTTCCTCAGAAAAAAAGAATGAAGCACTTTATTCAGCAGAGATCATAAACATGAGTAAGTCTCTTTTATTTATTTATATACTAGTTTTCACATAACGTGTAAACATTTTACTAGTTAGACTTTTTCCAAACTATAATTCCTGACTAAATGTATAATCAAGTGAAATATTATGACGTTTCAATAACAATATACACTACTATACCATTCAAAAGCTTGATGTAAATAACATAAATGTAACAATAAATGTAACTGTAACAAATGTAACAATCATTGCTGTTCTTTCAATTTATCCCCCCTAAAAAACCTGAAAAAAAAATTTCTCAGCTCTTTTCAACATTAATAATAATAATAATAATAATAATAATAATGATAATAATAACAATAAATGTTTGATTTTTTTTTTTTTTGTAGAAAATAAGATTGTTAAAAGGATTTCTGAAGGATTGCATGACTGGAGTAATGATGCAAAAATTCAGTTTGAAAGTCAGCTTTGATTGTTCCTAATAAACTGTTTAGCTGTCATTTTGCATTATTGACACACTGTTTTCCTAATTAATGTTGTTCAGTTGCTTTGACACAATCTGTTTTGTTTAAAGCTCTATATAAATAAAGGTGACTTGACATGACTTGACTATGCTTACCGGCACTTCTGACATGTTGCCGGTACTCAGAGTCAAAGTGTCAGTGTCTGGGTTATTAGAAATGACACTATACAAATCACACTACCCAGGAGGGGTCACCTCTAATCTTGACAAATCACGTGAATGACTGCAAGCGGAGCTGGTACACACAAAGAAATACTGGTGGTAAAGATTAAACTATAGAAGGTTCGTACCAAAAAAATCAAACTACATAAGTGTAAGCCAAAATTAAACGCACAAATAAATAATTACAAAAATTACAGACTGACAAGTCTTTTTCCAATTCATGAATAACAGTGGCATCAAGTCTTGTACATTTTAATCTGTGGAGTATTTATATCAGAGGGAACAGCATTCATAAATGCTACTTTCCCTAATTCAGTGTGAGAAAATAAGAAATATAAAAATATAGTGATATCTAAACTCATCAACCACACTAATATGTCAAAATTATAGTATAATGTTACTTATTTTAACTTACCTATATGGAAATTATCACCTATATAAATACTACAAACAATTTCAAGAGTGAAAATGATAAACTAGTTTAGTTTCACAGTCGGGAATCATGTGAGTAGAGTGAATTTCAAATAATGTCTCAGTTTGTGCTGGTAAGATAATATCTCTATATTACTGATCCTGCTGTGAGAGAGAAAAGCAGAGCTGATAAAAACACATACAAGGAGCTTTTTTTTTTTTTTTTACTCCATGTCACAGAAACAGACTCTCACCCTAAAGCTCAAACACAATCTCAGAGATCATTCATGTTCTTCACTCTCTGCAGGCTGTGTGACTGGAGTATTGGAGAGGAAGGCTGTACTGCTCTGATTTCAGCTGTGCAAGCCTTCACCTTTTTTGGTGTAGGCCGGGGCTCGCAACAAGAAGACCACTCACTGTTCTCGTAACACTACCTGCTTAGTGAGATTGGATAACACTGGGAAAACGTACCTGTTCCACTTGGAACAGGGACGTTGCAGAAGCCCCATCCTTCCCGAAGGAGGTCTCAGGAGCAAATACACAAATGAACATCCGTTTATGTGCATATGGAAATTTGGAGGTGATTGTAAACCTCTGGGAAATGGCAGAAGTCTGCCGGGAAAACACGGGCTCTGAGCCTACATGTGCATCTCAATAAATTAAAATGTCATAGAAAAGTTCATTTATTTCAGTAATTCAACTCAAATTGTGAGACTTGTGTATTAAATAAATTCAGTGCACACAGATTGAAGTAGTTTAAGTCTTTGGTTCTTTTAATTGTGATGATTTTGACTCACATTTAACAACAACCCACCAATTCACTAAATCAAATTAGAATACTTCATAATTGTTGGCCTTCTGGAAAGTATGTTCATTTACTGTACATGTACTCAATACTTGCTAGGGGCTCCTTTTGCTTTAATTATTGTCTCAATTCGATGTGGCATGGAGGTGATCAGTTTGTGGCATTGCTGAGGTGGTATGGAAGCCCAGGTTTCTTTGACAGTGACCTTCAGCTCATCTGCATCTTTTGGTCTCTTGTTTCTAATTTTCCTCTTGCCAATACCCCATAGATTCTCTATGGGGTTCAGGTCTGGTGAGTTTGCTGGCCAGTCAAGCTTACCAACACCATGGTCATTTAACCAACTTTTGGGGCTTTTGGCAGCGTGGGCAGGTGCCAAATCCTGCTGGAAAATGAAATCAGCATCTTCAAAAAGCTGGTCAGCATAAGGAAGCTTGAAGTGCTCCAAAATGTCTTGGTAAAAGGGTGCAGTGACTTTAGTTTTCAAAAAAACACAATGGACCAACACCAGCAGATGACATTGCACCCCAAATCATCACAGACTGTGGAAACTTAACACTGGACTTTAAACAACTTGGGCTATGAACTTCTCCACCCATTCTCCAAACTCTAGGACCTTGGTTTCCAAATGAAATACAAAACTTGCTCTCATCTGAAAAGAAGACTTTGGACCACTAGGCAACAGTCCAGTTCTTCTTCTCCTTATCCCAGGTAAGATGCCTCTGACGTTGTCTGTGGTTCAGGAATGGCTAAACAAGAGGAATACGACAACTGTAGCCAAATTCCTTGACACGTCTGTGTGTGGTGGCTCTTGATGCCTTGACCCCAGCCTCAGTCCATTCCTTGTGAAGTTCACTCAAATTCTTGAATCGATTTTGCTTGACAATCCTCATAAGGTTGCAGTTCTCTCAGTTGGTTGTGTATCTTTTTCTTCCACACTTTTCCTTCCGCTCAACTTTCTGTTAGCATGCTTGGATACAGCACTCTGTGAACATCCAGCTTCTTTGGCAATGAATGTTTTTATCAAACACTCCATTTTAACAATCACAAATAATGTCATCACAACAACTGTCACAACATAAATACTACAGATATTTTGAAGAGTGAAAATGATTAAATAGTTCAGTTTTACTATCGGGAATCATGTGAGTACAGTGAATTTAAAATAATGTCTCAGCTTGTGCTTCTGCTGCAAGATAAAATCTCTATATTACTGATCCTACTGTGAGAGAGAAAAGCAGAGCTCATATAAACACACACAAGGAGCTGTTTTTTCTCTTCATGTCACAGAAACAGACTCTCACCCTAAATCTTAAACACAATCTCAGAGATCATTCATATTCTTCACTCTCTGCAGGCTAAGGAGCTGCAGTATTGGAGAGGAAGGCTGTTCTGCTTTGAGTTCAGCTCTGAGATCAAACCCCTCACACCTGACAGAATTAAATCTGAACTGCAATAAACCAGGAGACTCAGGAGTGAAGCTGCTCTATGCTCTACTGGAGGATCCACACTGTAAACTGCAGAAACTACAGTAAGTTATTGAGTCAATGCTTTAATTTTTTTATCTTGTATTAAAGCAGATCTTTTAGTGTATTTTATCTTTCTATATATTTTACAGTATTTGACTGATAACAGTCACACTTACAGTAGAAACTCCACAAGCTTCAAGCAAATGAATCAAAACAACACGTCCTGAACAAGCATGTCATCTGTACAAATGCAGATACTGATCCAGTAGTTTCATATTTGAGGATATTTTGTTATTAATCTGCTTGAATATGTATCTAATCTATATGCAGCCTTGAAATTTTTCCAGTCTCATGGGTACATTTTTCTTGAAATTAGTGGATTTTACATACTACCTGGATAATAATAATAATAATAAAATAATAGATGTGATAAAAATGATAAAAACGAACCACAAATTTCATAACAGCAGAATCATTGGTTTCTATTATTTTCCATATATTCTCATGACAATAGAAGAACAGAACTAAATTTATATATTTTAACTTTATCCTAAACAATTAGTATTTGGAGTTTATAGAATGAGTATGAAAAAGTTTTTAAAGAAATATTGTTTAACACTATAGTTGTCAGACTCTGGGCCAGGTTTTGTGTGTGTCTTTGCTCCCCATGTGCTCCATTACCCAGTTTCTGTCTCGCGTGTTTTAGTTCATTGGTGCCAGGTGTTTCCTATGTTATCGTCTCATTAGTTCCAGGTATCCCTCGTCTTCCCCTCATCAAGTCCCGTGTATTTAAAGTGAGTTCTGTGTTTAGTTCTTTGTCAGCCATCAAACGTCATTCTGTTCTCCTGATGTGTCGAGTCCTGTGATCCCCAGCCTTTGTTAATTAAACCCTCTCGACTCACTCGCTCCTTCGTTCCCATGTGCAATTTCCCGTGTGTACAACATAACAGAACGGCTGACCAAGACAATAAGTGGCGCTCCTTCTCCCATGTTTTGTTTTCATTTTTAAGCAGTCTTTTGTTTTCCTTCCAACCCCTCCCCCATTTGTTCTCCGTGGTACGAAGACTGCCCTGCTGTGAAGCATGCCGGCTGCACCATTGTCATGCCTGCCAGCTGAGGCTCACCTCAGCCCGCTGGCCGTGCCAAAGACAGGCCTGCCATGCGCTTAGAAGTCCAGCATGCCGGCCGCGCCATTGTCATGTCTGCCAGCTATGGCTCACCTCAGTCTGCTGGCCACGCCAAAGACAAGCCTGCCGACTGCTCAGAAGTCCAGTGCATCGGACGCACCGTTGTCCTGCCCGCTGGCCACGGTGAAGATGAAGTTCCACCTGCCAAGACTGAGTCAAGTTTGCGGGCCGCATTGAAGTGTGCTGGCCACGCCGTTATCAAGCCGACCGGCCATGGCTCACTCCAGCCTGCCAGCTACGCCAAGGACAAGCCCATGGGCTGCCCAGATGTTGAGCCTGCCTACCATGCCTTTTCCCCCCTATCCAGAAGAGGAGAATAGGGGTGAGGAGAAGGGTGTCGGCTTCAGCCCCAGAGCTCACTCCAGTGTCGGTCCAGGCCCCAAAGTTTGCTCCATTGTCGGCCCAGGCCCCAGAGTTCGCTTCAGTGTCAGCCAAGGCCCCAGAGTTCACTCCAGTGTCTTCCCTACACTGCCATGGTCTCTTTTGTCCCCTACTTCGCCATGTCCTCCTGAGTTCCCTACTCCACAATGGTGCCCAGAGCTGACAAATCCACCATGATGCCCACTCTGGAGGCCTCTCGTCTGTTAACCCTGCTCCTAGATTACCCACCCCCCCTTCCCATTGGATGTTGTTCGGCGCAGGACATGCCTTCCGGGAGGGTGTGTGTCTTTGCTCCCATGTGCTCCATTACCTAGTTTCTGTCTCTCATGTTTTTAGTTCATTGGTCACAAGTGTTTCCTATGTTATTGTCTCATTAGTTCCATGTGTCCCTCGTCTTCCCCTTATCAAGTCCCATGTATTTATAGTGAGTTCTGTGTTTAGTTCTTTGTCGGCCGTCAAACGTCATTCTGTTCTCCTGATGTGTCGAGTCCTGTGATCCCCAGCCTTTGTTAATAAATCACTTTTGATTTATTTACTTCTCATCTCCTCGCACCTTCGTTCCCGTGTGCAACGTGACAGTAGTCTGTTCATCATGTCTGTTTTAATAACAATCAAATGACTGTGCTAAAGTGGTTTAAATAACTCAGTCATGTGAAAAGAAATAACTAATAACACTGTTGTTGCACTTTAGATGCTGAATGATGTCTGTGAATGTATAAATACTGTCATTGTTAACTTTTTGTTTAACTTTCTAGAGTGGATAAACAGGGAAATGCTTTTTGTGGCATCTTCTCCTGATAAGACCGAAAAGAACTTAAATTACACTTTCAGTTTTGATCGTACAGATAAGAGCAATACTTCAATCAAATCTGTAAAGGGTCTACTTTTATTTGTATACACACATTATAACAACAACACTTTGTGCATTTATAAAATAAAGAAAACAAACAGAATGCGCTGTCTGCCGCCTTGGTCTGCATTATCTTTGTTTAGAAACACGTCATTAAAATGAACTGTAACTCAGCAAATAGTCAACAAAGAGACATGACATATATATCTATAGAAAGCTTGACATGTCTACTTTTAAACTAAGCAAGTCTTATCAAAAACAAATATTCTGTGATAAAGTAATCCATATGAAACCAACGCGATGTCCAGTCTTTCACTTCTCCATCCATTAAATCTAATGCGACCACGCCCACGCTCTGAGCGCGCTATAGATATTATAATTATCCATGTGAAACGCCCAGTGTGTAAACGCCCACATCACAGCGAACAAAGCAGCGAGACTGTACCTCAAGTTTTTTAAACTTTACTGTTCGCTTCGCACTGAGAATGCAGTGGCTTGATCCAGCAGAGATCATAAACATGAGAAAGTCTTTTTTATTAACCTACTTGTATTAGTTTCACACAACTTATACACATTTTACTAGTTAGACATTTTTCAAACTATAATTCCTGACTGAATTTTCATTCACAGCATCTAAATGTCTCAAAATGCCAGGATTTTTTTGTTTGTTTGTTTGTTTTTTTATGTTCTGTGACATAGACAGCAATACAATATAAAAGTAATATGAGTTATAATGTTACTAATGTCAGTAAGAATGATTAGACAAAACTTGACTGTGATAGGCAATTCTCTGTTCACAAATATAGCCATATATGTTAATAACTAGTTTTTAGATTGTATAGGCCTACATACAAAGCATGCTTGTGTTTATGAATGTAACTAAGCTTCTGTTCAAAAATATCTGCTCTGGTGTGTCATACCTGGTTGTTGGTGTTTGCGATCATCTGAGGTGTAAATATGTCAAGTAAGCTGTAAATATCACTAATAATAATGTGTGCTATGTGGTAATTGTGTTCTTTTTTTCTTTTTTTATAAATTAGTACTAGTATCATTGACCATCCCAATAATGTTAATAATGTAGTTTTTTTGTGTGTAAACAGCATGCTTACTTAGATGTATGGATAACAGTGCAAAAGAACCTGTTGCAAAGCGAGCCAATGCAAATAAGCAGCCCACTCAGGAACCTGGAACACAGCTAAGACATGAGTCTCTTCAAAAAAAATTTTTTTTAATGTTCTTCAGAGCACATAAACAATATATACTTTGGAAATGCCAGGTATGTGATGTTCATTTATATATTTCAGCATGACACAATACTAGTCAAAAGCTTTTGAACAGTAAGATTTTTTATGTTTTTATAAAGAATTCTCTTCTGCTCACCAAGCCTGCATTTATTTGATCCAAAATATATAAAGTTGCATTTACTAAAGCAGTAATATTGTGAAATATTTTTACTATTTAAAATAACTGCTTTCTATTTGAATATATTTTAAAATGTAATTTATTCCTGTGATCAAAGCTACATTTTCAGCATCATTACTCCAGTCTTACTCCAATTGTAACAATATACACTATACCATTCAAAAGCTTGGAGTCAGTATATATAGAAATTAAAACTTTTATTTAGCACAAAAGTTATGATAAAGACATTTATCATGTTAAAAATGATGCTGTTCTTTTGAAATTTCTATTCATCAAAATTACCTGAAAAAAAAAAAATCTTTTCAGCTCTTTTCAATATAATAATAATAATAATAATAATAATAATAAATGTATGTTTTTTGAGCAGCAAATCAGAATTTTAGAATGATTTCTGAAACATCATGTGACTGGAGTAATGATGCCAAAAAGTCAGCTTTGATAGTTCCTAATAAACTGTTTAACTGCACTCGCAAATGAATCTCAAGTTATTTTGTGTGATAACTAAATATATTTTAAATAAACTACAAACAAAATATATATACATTTATTTTGTCATCACAATCTTTCATGCAGAGGTGGGTAGTCGAGGGGTCAGAAAGCAAAAAATCCTGCCATATTTTTATTCCACCCATGAACTCTGATAGAGGAACCAAGTCTTTCCTTTCAAGTCACAAGCAAGTCTCAAGTCAAATCCCAAGTCCTCAAAGAGTTAAAGTTCATGAGATAATTAAGTGACTAATTAAATGATGAATGTGCATAAATGATGAACACCTGCTGTTATTCAGAATTACAGAGGATCAGATGTTGATGTTTTATTGATTAAAATAACGCCACCATCATGGAGATCAGTGTTTGCTTTAGTTGGGCTCTTGACCCTTTTAATAACTCTTGCTTAAATATTGGGGGGAAAAAAACAGTATCAGCTCAGGCCTTTAGAAATGAACACTTATCATATTATCCTCAACAGTGGTGACAGTAATTATTAATGTTGCAGTGCATGATGGGAGTTTTTACTATGGTGTTACCCAGCATGCATTGCAGCATGAAGCATTTTATTGATTGTCACCATTGTTGAGATTCATATGCTGATTCTTGATGTCTGTGTGTGTCTAAATACTACAAAAAAGGACTTGTAATATTGAATTTCCAAGTAATTTTTAGGAGAGCATGATCCTTTTTCCAACTCTGTTTTTTTTTTTTTGTGTCTAACATGTTGGTGTGTGTCTAACATGTTGGTGTTATATTTTTCACAACTACAAACTACACATACACTCTAACTATACAATAACTATTTATCTATCTATCTATCTATCTATCTACTTTATCTATCTACATACATACTGTAACTATAGACTCTATATATATTTCTATACTATATCTTTAGAATATTTATATGTGTTTGTTTGTATCCTATCTATCTACATAAATACATACAGATAGATAGATAGATAGATAGATAGATAGATAGATAGATAGGTAGATGCAATTGCGAGTTATAAAGTCAGAATTGTGAGATGTAAACGTTCAATTGTAAGAAAATAGTCAGTCTTTTTTTCACAGAATTGGACTTTATAACTCATAATTGTGGGTCATCTCACAATTTTGAGAAAAGAAAGCCAGAATTGCGTGTTGTAAACTCACAACTGCAAGTAAAAACTCAGAATTGTGAATTTATATCTTGCAGTTTTGACTCCATTTCTCAAAATATGAATAACATAATAATATAGCATTATAACATTTAATCTCTAAGTTTCATCATATAAAAAGTGTCAACCTGTAATTGTTACCTTAAATATTTCTGTAATTGTTACCTTAGCTATTTCTTATGGAAGCATGTTTCCACCATAAAAAAATAATAAACTAAAAATAAATAATAAAAACTAAAACAAGGTAATTGTGACTTTTTATCTCACAATTCTGAGCTTTTCTCTGGCAATTGTGAGTTTACTCCTCGCAACTGTGACTTATTTTCTCAGAACTGTGTGATATATAAATTTCATTTTAAATTTATTTTTTTGTATCTTCATGAACCTTTTGTATATTGTTAATATATACAATATATAGTATCCTGAAGATGAAAAGAAAATTTATTTGAATTTGAAAATTCAAATTCATTAAATTTAATTGTAAGAATAGTATGACAATGTGTTCATATAATTAATGTCCTAATGCAGCCTCAAGAGGGCGCCATGAGATAAGATGCCACAGAGTTTACCAGCAGAGTGCTAGAGTCTGCTAGTAATGCAATTAAACAGCAAGCATCCGAGTTTTTTTTTTTTTTTTTTTTTTTTGGTTGAATTGGGCTACTTTTAAACTGTTGCCATGGCTTGATTTCCCCCGTGGGTTAAAGGTTTGAAATGCTGCATAAATTACATTTGACTGAAACGCTTGTATTGAAACATATGGCATTCTACCTATGATAAAACTCTGCTAGAGTTTTGTGAAGAAGGGCCACTGCTAGGAAGGGTTTTAGCTGTGTTTATGATCAATAAGCATAACAGTGACTGTAAAATATGTTTATTAGGTATGGAAATGACATATTTTTAGTTTTGATATTTGAGATTGTGCTACTTGGGCACTTTCAGAATTACTTTAACCACCAACTTACCAACCAACCCCTTATCACTTCCTCATCACTTTTCCTCATGACGGTCATAAATACAGTGTGATTCAAAAAGTCACATGTCTGAAAAAGATGAATACATAAAATTAGTGATATTAATATATCTACAAATATCACTGGATCCCACATTCCTGCTACAGTTCCTTCATTGTGTGAATGTTAATAGTAAAATAACATTCTGCGGCATTAATATGCATGTAATGGAAGAGTAATTTTTCTGGGAAGTCAAAGATTATGCAATAATTTGCGATTGTTACTCTTCTCTGTGAACTAGACGATATGTGATGCATCTCCCTTTATCACAAACATGGACGCAAAATGCCAGGGTCTGTTCATGATGCACAATATGAGTTGTGCCACAAGTAAATTATTTCACTTTTTAAGGCACAGTTGCTTGATTATTGGAGGACAAAGGCTAAGCTCGCTGGCCCTCTCTGATTATTTTTCCTGACACTGCACACAAGCACAGTTTAACCTAGCCCACAGCACAACAGATGAAGGCCAGGTTTCTGTGGCAGAAAAAACACTGGTTTTTAGGAAAAAGACAAGCCGCCATTGGAATAGAACACATTAATATTCATGAGCTGAGGATTCCATGTAGTATCCACATGCATTATGTGACATATAGCTTTTAGAACTTATGTTGTTGTTGTTGTTGTTTTTAATTGATTCGATCACTCTTGTTGAGTCTAATTGTGTTTTTCCCTATAAATGTTACCGCGTCCATATTTTGTTTATTGACAAACAGATGTTCTCGCTTATAAACAGTACAGTTAATTTCGAACAGTTCGCGAATCGGATTGACTGAATCACTTAATAGAACGACTCGTTAGCGAGTGGCCTACTGAACTGGAATTGGAACCCGTGATTTAGCGCCGCCTATCGACCGACCGCAGATCGCATCTGCTCCACATTTTCTTTTGAAGCTCCGCCTCTGACCATCGCAAATCTGTGTATGTGAGAGATGAGCAGCAGCAGAAAGCTGTGCGGACCTGGTGCATGAGAAGTGAGGTCCTCAACCATCCCAGTCCAGCTTGAGCGTCCGTTTTATGATGGCCGCGGCTGTGGAGAGAGGAGGGGTGCGGGCCGCCTTCATGAACCCGGGTGTCGGTGCACCCGCTCCCGCACCCGCTGCCGCTCTGCCCGGAGGATCAACCATGGCCGGAGCTGGGGGTTCGGGCTCGGGTGCGGCGGGTTTGGGTCCCATCATGCCTGTGCCAATGAATTTGTTTGCAACGTGGGAGATTGACCGCTCATCTCCGAGCTGTGTTCCGAGGTACATCAAACCTAATACTATTGTTCATGTGTGTAAATAACGCTTCAGAATTTATCAAACACTGTGCATTTGTTTGATTGCATGCTTTTCTGTGCATGCAACATGGGCTTTAATTTGCGCATGTTATGCTTAAGGAGGTCAAAACAAAACTCGTGCATTCAGAGCTGTGATGGTGAGTTCTGGGGGAACGTATTATGATACATGGAAACCTACATATGTTCATTTTAAAGGACCGTTATGGACATTTATGTTTGCAAGTGTCTATATGAACACAGAAAACATCAATAGTTGACCGGATTAATGTGCATGTTTGATAAAGCAGGTCACAACAGATCATCATGCAGTATTGTGATGCTGAAAAACGTAATTTTTTTAAACATAACGCCATATATCAGAATGTTTACATAGGCACATTTCTTTATGTGTTTAGTTTGGTTTATATACACAGAAAATCACAGTTAGCTAACATGTTTTGGGTGTCATATAAACACACCCACTAAAGTTAAATAATCTTTAGTGCTTCATTTCAATATCTGTCTTTTTCAGATATATGCCGTTCAACATGCCATTTTGTCTCATTATTTTGCATTAATATCATTTAAGTGCAACTTTGCATATATTTACTGAAAATTCGTCTTGTTTTGGTTTCAGGATGGAGCATGTTTTTAAAAAGCCTGTGTTAATTGCATGGAAGGCTTTTAAGTCTGGAGCAATCAGTGGTCTCAAAAGCCCTTTTGTATTCATTACAGTCAAATCAATGCACATTTGTGCTTGTTGTAATAACCATGAGTGCCACTTGTTTGTAAAAAAATGCATATTCAGGATTTTGAATGACGTTAGTCACAATTATTATCAGTTTTCAGTTATTCAGTTTTGAATTATCTGTTATTATCAGTTATAAATGCTGCATTACGTAATTATAGCTGTTGTTGAACATATAGAAAATCTCTTCTTTGCCCAGTGAGTTCCTGTGTTACACATGATGCATTTTGTCCAAATGACCCGAAACTATCCAGTGTTATCTATTTAAAACCGAGAGTTCATCTGGGAACGTCATCATGACAGTGAAATTAAAAGAGTGGCGGGATGCTTTACACATTTAAGGGTAGCAAGTGATTCTCTCATGCTCATTTTAACATTGCATTTAACATTGTCCATTTGAAAAACCCGTATCAGACAATTTTGACAAAACAAAAAATAACAAAAACATAGAACTAAATGTGATGTAATGTTTCTACATTTAAACTATAGGGGGATTCATAAATAATTTTTTACTTATTTAATGATAAAATGTTCTTAAAATCATGTCTTAACATATGTGAAATACAGTAATATATATATATATATATATATATATATATATATATATATATATATATATATATATACTTTACTTATATTAATTAAAAGTAGTTCATACTTTCTACTTCGTATTCTTTTTTATACAATATTTTATAGTATTTTTATAATAGAATGAAGTGTATAGTACTCAGGATTTTACTGTAGTATTTTACATAGTAGTTTGTAACTACGAATTGGTTGCAAATTAGTATGATTGCATTTGTACGTTTTTGTACAATCTGCATACACTGCACTGAGAGTTGAATTATTATGAATTACATTGTTAAAATTCATACAAAATTTAGTTCCGCTCATAAAATAGTTCAGTTTTCTCATGAGATTGGGTTGTTTTTTTCACACGACTTCACACATTACAATCCGTGTAACATAAATTACAATTGAACACTTTTTTTTTACAGTTGTTGACTTAAAACATACAAAAACAGTAGGACAACTCTAGATTACACTTTTAAGATTTTAAACTTTTTGTTGTATTCTGTTATACTTGTGTAAAGCAGGTTTATTGGATCGGATCAGTGCAAGCTCCAGTGTTTACATGCTTATGAATGGAAGTGAATGTCAGACTGGATTTTGTATTTGTCAAGCATTGTAAAGTTAAAGCAAGCACATCCCTGGTTTGTTGTTTTAAAGGCCAGGGTGGTTTCTACAATCTTCAGATCCAATCTGATGATGATTTGTCAATATAGTGTTTAATTTGTGCTAAAATATATTAAGCTACTTAATGAATTTCCGTAATAATTTTTTGTGTCTGTAATATTTATGTAGTAAATATGCATTTTGTTTAAAAAACATCCTTTGGCTGTTACTGTATTCACAATATACTGTATCACAGCTTTTTTTTTTAATCTAAATATGTAGCAAGTGGGGATGTGTGCTACCTTCCTGTTATTGTTTTTTTTTTCTGTTATTTTGGATGATGGGCTTAGGATAGCGAGTAATTGCCTTACTAAAAGCAAACCTGGAGGCACATTAAGCTCCGCAGAGAGCTGTGAGAACTTGTGGGACTAGATTAATCAGCCCGGCCCAGATGTGTCCCGATGGCTTTGGAAATAAGAACAGGATTGCTTCCTGCATGGAGACATCCCTCAAGTATCTGGACTTCAGCGGTTCTCAGCTCGAGATGTGACTCTGCTGGCCGCCCTCAAGTCCTCTCAAAGAAAGGGCAAATGTGTATTTCACTGAAATGCCAAAGCTGTTTGCTTCATCTGTTCTGCTTTATACAGCATGGCTGGAGTCCCTCTACCGATTAGGGTTGGGAAGCAAAACCTGTGCTGTTCTATTTCAGAACAGGTTCCATTTTTTAAATACATATAAAACATTTTCATGACTTTCAGTTCAATTAGTGCTTAATTTTACTTAAATGTTGTGACAGTGTTTCCTGCATTCTTACTGAATATACAGCATCATGACCCCCCAAAAAATGTTTTTTACTTTTTTAAGTTGTGAGCTTGTCATCTGAATTTAAAGTGATGATGTAAAAAGATACAAAATACAAAGACAATAAATAGACGTCAGACCTTTTTAGAGATTAACTGATATTAAAGGGGTCATATGATGTTGCTAAAAAAGAAT
This sequence comes from Cyprinus carpio, assembly GCF_018340385.1. Taxonomy (NCBI): domain Eukaryota; kingdom Metazoa; phylum Chordata; class Actinopteri; order Cypriniformes; family Cyprinidae; genus Cyprinus; species Cyprinus carpio. The sequence goes on along the minus strand of NC_056593.1, from coordinate 21,642,156 downwards.
ATTATTTTGTGTATTTGGTGTAATGAAATGTGTTTTACAAAATGTGTTTAAAGACAAAAAATAGGACCACACACTGTCATTATTGTTTCTCCTCTTGCCCCGCCTTCTGAAACGCGATCGATTTTTACAAAGCTCATCATCTGATAAGCGAGGTGTGCTCTGATTGGCCAGCTATCCAGTTGTTGAATTTTCAAGCGGTGACGAAAATGTTACACCCCTTAAATACTGTGATGCTGTGTGTCCCGATGTGACGAGACAAAACCAATAAAACACATTAGAAACGAGCCATTTGGTGCATTTGGTGACATAATTACTGATTATAATGACTTATACTGTGTTTTTACATGTTTATCACGCTGCAAAAACATATAACCATGTCTACACTGCTCAAAACTCACGTTTGAATCATCAGTGGCAAATCAAATATGAAAACATACTTAGAGCTTGTTTGAGTCAGAACAGCCGGCATTGTAGGCTACCATCCAGATTCAGGAAACAGTCCTCTGTAAAATGTGACCAAAGAAAGTAATTTCTCTTTCACAACTAAACAAAAACAAACAAAACAATTACAACTTAACCACTGATTTCTAGTTGTGTCCTCTTTTGGAAGACCAAAGAAAGTAATTTCGCTTTCACAATGAAACACACAGCGTCTCCACAACATGGCGGAGGCAGCAACAATAGAGTTACACCTTCTTTCTTTGCGTGAACATTTGGGCGGCGTTTTGCAAATCTTCCCACACAGTGATGTAGACATGTGGGGGCGTGTTTAAACGAGGCGTTTTAGGAGGGCGTGGACGAGTCTTAACTTTTAGAACTTTAGGGATCTTATCTATTCACGAACAGCTTGTAACACTCCAAAGAGAAACGAAAACTCGAAATTGCATCATATGACCCCTTTAACCTGTGCAGTGTTTCTAATCGTGTCTTGTATCATGATGTTTTAGCATGTTGTGAGGTCGTCGGCAGTAGCCAGTCCCAGTCCCAGGCTCTAGTAGGAGACTCAGCTGCCGTAAATGAATGACGAAGGCCACTGGAAGTGATTTATAGATTCCTCCCCTCCTTCCTCTTGTCCCTGCAAAGACAAATGAGTGTAAACCCATCCAGGCATAGATCGAGCTGCCGTAATTAAAGATGCGGCTCCAATCAGTTTATCCAGCCAATAGCATGTCAATTATTCATGCTCGTTCATCAGACCTTAATTGGTGTGGGACTCCGTGTAGGGTCATTATTTCTGATGAAACGCCAGCTGATGTCGGCAAGGTACATGATGTTGTCCTTTCCCAGAGATCCATGGGTTGGAAATACGTGCATCATTGTACCTCTTAAAAACCATAGGTTTCTGTTGCTCAAGGGTCCCTCGGGAAATTAGCTGCACACTTCAGACTCATTTTCTATTTTAAACCACTGATACACACTAAAAGGACTTCGGGGCATCAGTAAATGTCAGCGGAAATGTCTCAATGTTTACATAAATACCGCAATATGTTCTGTAGAAGAAATAAAGTCATAGAGGTTTGGAATATAAGGGTAAATGATGACAGGATTTTTATTTTGGGGTGAATCTTCTAGGGCTGCTACCATTGTTGGGGGTAATGCATTACAAGTAACGTTATGTAATCAGATTACTTTTTTTCAAGTAACTAGTAAAGTAACACATTACTTTTAAATTTACAAGAAAATACCTGAGTTACTTTTTCAAATAAGTAACGCCAGTTACTTTGTTTAAATGTGAACATGCATTTACTCATTACTCATTTAATATTCCTCAAAATTAATAAAAACAATAAAAATGACTCAAAATGCACAAAAAATCATGTTACTGTAATTCTAGACTGAATATGAACATGCATTTACTTATATCGCACAAAAACAGATTCAGTGTTTCTCAAAATGAATAAAAACAGTGAAATGCAAACTCAGAATATGATGCAAAACTGAAATAATTAAATTTGTTAAATAACACAAATATCCTTTAGGGATTTAATCCTGTTTTATTAACCAGCGTCTTTGCTGCTGACCTTCGATGAGCCAATTCAACCATACGAATAAGCAAAAACAACTTTAGTTAATCATGACATTTGTGTTTATTTTTTCCATTGCTGAACAGTGTTGAACTTTCTTCTCCTGCATCCTATTCTTAATGAAATTCAGAGTGGTTTGAGCTGCGCCCTCTACTGTACAGACGTGAATTTACACTTCCTTCAGCCTGAGGCTTATTCATTTCGCTTTTGGTAGAAAATTAGAACTTTTTTATATTAAAAACAAACAAGCAAACCCAGCCCAGATTGAAAATGTAACACAAAAGTAATGTAACACTTTTTTTTTTTCCATAAAAAGTAACTAAGTAATGCAATTAGTTACTTATTTTAGGGTGTGATGCAATATTGTAAAGCATTACTTTTGAAAGTAACTTTCCCCAACACTGGCTGCTACTAACAATAATTGTTTTCTATTGATTTCTCTATTGATTATTATTATTATTATTGTCATTAAGGAACCAGAATAACACAATTCATTATAATTCCCATCCATACTGAACATGCATTAATGGCTTCAGATGTTTACTTACTTCAAATATAAGAAGCAATCGGCCAGTTTTTTTACTACTTTTATCGCAGACTCAAAAAAGGAACTCAGCTATTTAGCATCGGATCTGTGATCAACCATATAGTTTCCCGCTACGGGATGATTTGAGTTCATCATCTTCAGTATTTGTCTGCTCAATGGGACGCATTTTAATTAATTTCGGAGTGCCTCAGGACCCTGCTGTGTCACCGTAATTGTCACAGATTTATTTATTTATTTATTTATTTACAGTGTATGGTGAAAAAATGGTTTAAAACCACATTATATGTAGCTTTATTGTAAAACACGGTCAAATGTATGGTTTTTGCTAGTGAAAAATATGAATTACAATCTAATTTAATGTAAAAAAAAAAAAACAGCAAGTTTATTAACATTAAATCACTTGTAAAAATATATTTATACACATTAAAAAATCCAAAAAACAACAAAACAATACTCATATACCCTCATATAATTTCACATTATAATTTAAAATTTAATTCCATTCTTTGCAGTTCACATCAGTAGTGCCAAAACAAAATTGATGTATTGCAATTTTTTCTCATATTATTGCATTGAAACTTTAGATCAGCAAACATGACTAGCTTTATTACATTTTCTGTGTGTGGGTGGGTGGTTACTTGGATGTTGCTATGTGGTCGCTAAGGTGTTTTAGTGCATTACCATGCGGTTGCTAGGGTGCTCTGTGGGGTTGCTAGGTAGTTTCTGGGGTATTATGGGTGACAGTACGGTGACCATGCGTCCTCTTTTTCCCAGGCACGTCCTGTCCAGGATTTCTGTATCGCCTAAAACATCCAGGTTTTGGCTTTTCATTCTTGCTGAAGGTAGTGATAGAAAAGTATTTTGATGAATAACATGCAGGCATTGTACATAATCGACCAATCATGGCACGTGAGAAGGTAGGAACTACAGAGAACGGTTAAAGCGGCGCAAATATGGGTACATATTAGGTGTGTTTGATTTGAAGTGGCTCTGCGCAGACCGATCAGTGTTTAACATCAAAGTGCCGCAAGAGCATTTCAGAAGCATGAGGAGCATCTGCTCTCTAGCTCTCATGGCACTTTGATGTCATACACCATCATACACCATTAGTCTGCACAGCACAAACAAAGCCAAAACCTGGATATTTTAGGCATATAGAAACCCTGGCCAGGATATGCCCTAGGTGACAGCAACTTAACAAGGTTGTTCCTAAGTGGTTTCGAGGGTGTTTTGAGTGGTTGTAAGGCCATTGCTATGTTGATGCTTGGCTGATAAAAGTAATTATGTGAGACCGGGATGCTGGCAGCACTTTAAATTGTAGCAGACAAATGTGAGAACATCAAAGTTTAGATAAATAGTGCAAAAAAGGCCAGAAGTGTTCCAACAATCTCCTTTCATATGATAACTTACTGAGCGAATCAAAAAGAGACAGAGTGCATCTCTGGGGGCAGCGAGGGTGCTTGTGTTTGTAGGGTCTGGTGTTTTCATGCTTGCATGCATCGAGCTGCAGAGATGTGGCTGATGTGGTGAGAATGACCTCCTTTTGTTCTGAATGCATGTGTCTGAATGCATGGAGGAACAGTGTGTATGTACATTACTGTTCAAAAGTTTAAGGTTGGTAGATTTATTTATTTTTATTTTTTTAGAAATTAATATATTTAGTCAGCAAGGATGCGTTAAATTGTTTTTTGTTTTTTTTCATCAAGGAATTGTTAACTTTTTATTAATCAAAGAATCCTAAAAAAAATGTTTGATGGTTTCCACAAATATATTGGACAGCACGACTATTTTCAACATTGCTAATAATCAGAAATGTTTTTTGAGTAGTTAATCAGCATATTAGAATGATTTCTGAAGATCATGTGACACTGAAAACTGGAGTAATGATGCTGAAAATTCAGCTGCGATCACAGGAGTCAATTACATTTTAACATTTGTAGTTTTCAATATCAAATAAATGTAGCGTTGGTGAACATAATAGACTTTAAACATTTTTTTAAAAACTTACTGACCCCAAACATTTTAACAGCAGTGTGCATGTGAATGCTTGTGAGTTTCATATGGTTTTGAAAATTTGGTAACTCTTTAGATTAGGAAACACTATTCAGCATTAACTAGTTGCTAGTTGACTATATTGGCTGTTTATTAGTACTTATAAAGCACATATTAAAGGCTTATTCTGCATGACCATATTCTAGATCCCTTAACCTGACCCAGTGCCTAAACATAATTACCACAACAAATACCTTATTAATAATCAATAGGCAACAAATAAGCAGTTTGTCAATGGAAAACAAAATAGTGAATGTGTTAATTAATCTAAAGTGTTACCAAAAATTTTAATACACATTTTCAAGAAAAGTTTAAACCTATTAACCAAAATGTGATAAAAATGTTGTCAATGTTTTTTTTTCTACATGTTAGTTTGACCACACAACTTTGTTGGTCGCACCACATTTCTTTGGTTTGGTTTGGCAGTGAAGCAGTTTTTTTTTTTTTTCAAAGAAATAATAATAAAAGATTACGCCCACCTACTACTAAGAATTTCCTTCTTTTAATTAAGCTTTTTCTTCATTATGATATCAGACAATAATAATAGAATTACGGTTAAAATTTACTGCAGAATGCACTGCATTTATGCTAAACTTAAACTAAAATATACTTTAATATCATTTCCATTAAAACTTGTTAACTTTAAATATAATATTGAATTACACAATACAGTTTAATACTTTACATGTGTGTTAGTCGAGAAACCAAAATAAGTGCACTTCTTTAAAGCTCGAAAAGATTATTAAAGATTACAATAAGTGTTAAAAAATATAGTGATGAATGTGTCTCTCCTTACAGTACAGTTTTTTAAAATATTCTTATAAGATTTGAAGTGCACTGCAAGTGTACATTCAATACAATGAAGCACACTTCTTTTTCAGAAGGGCTAGCAAGGTCCAAACACAGTTTCCAGCTAAAGCAGGATTGTCTCATCAGGGAAGACATTTCCTTCAGGATTTCATCACTCCCACCTTCTTTCCTTTCATCTGCTTCTCTCTCTTCCTCCCTTTATCTCAGGAAGATATAGCATAGGTTTCTCTCTGAATCTACTCCTATGCAAGTGGAAAATTACCCATCAGCCCCCAGAGCATTACTGAGAGTCGAGGCGACCAATTAGCAGTGCAGCCAGCGTGAGAGTCCTGAACTTTGATAATTTGCAGTAAAGTAACAGTTCACTTACACATACTGAGAAGAAACCAAACCAGAATAATATATTTTATAATTAAGGCTGATTAAGTCTGAAATATGAGGAGCAGTAACGATGCTTGCCTCAGCAAACACCTCTAAAAATACACTATCTCATAGTGATTCCTGATAGTCCTACACTGAATAGATAATTCCTGTTCAAATAGAGTCATAGGGAAGACAGATGGTAATGCCTTTTTCATTTGAGCATTCTGCCATATGAGCACTTTTATTAACACTTTGTGGAGTATTTTTAACTGGTGTCCTTCATTATTGACTCACGTTGTGAGAATGTGTGTGTGTGTGTGTGTGTGTGTGTGTGTGTGTGTGTGTGTGTGTGTGTGTGTGTGTGTGTGTGTGTGTGTGTGTGAGTGTGTGTGTGTGTGTGTGTGAAGTCCAGAGGCACTCGGTTTTCCATAAGAAGTGTTTCCTCTTCAGGAAGGAGCTCCGTGCAGCCACTTCCTGTGACTGTTCAAACCATCCCAACCGTAGTTTATAAATGTATTAATACACAGTAATGAAGTCAGTGGTGTAAATGTGTGAGAATTAGCACCTAACAGAAGATTATACTCGAAAACAACACATCTGAACAAAGAAAAACAGAATCTAGAACCCTCACTGAAACATTGCTAAAGGATTCAGCTACCAGTCAAATACACTAGATTAGAGCATTATAGTATATCTGAAGATAGATAATATAGGAGCTGATCTGAATGGACAGAATAAAGTGACAGTGAAGTGACAGAGAGCTGAGATAAGAGTAGAGACTAATGGATGTTGCGTAGCCTTATGGTCTGTAGCGCAGAACACACTAAAGTTGGGTTTAGGAGTATGAATAATGATGTAGTAATGATGTTTCCCTTTGCACCACCAGTAACAAGCGAGGAGCACACCCATACATTCCTGTGACTCAAAGAGTTGAACATGTTAATGTGTAATAATAAATAATGATGATAAAAATATGCATATTATCATTAACAAAATGAATATTATACAGTTAGTGTAAAAGTATAAATAATAAAAATAATAACTATAAAATGAATGTTGTTAGTAATAATATACATCACATTGAGACTGTTTAACATATGAAGATGGTACTCAACACTAAAAGGTAAAAGTTAAATTTGGAAGAAATTTGGATTTACTAAATGAATAAGGCAAATGTATAATTATAATAATACAAAGCACACTGAAATTTCAGCATGTTATTTTGGTATTATTTATATAATAGTATAGTATTTGTTAATATTTGTTATCTTTATATTTTCAGTTTTTATTTTAATTGTAGTTTACATTTCAGTAAATTTTTCGTTTTTATTAGTTTATTTTATATTTACATTTATTTTATTTTAGTTTTAGCAATTTTAAAGGGATACTCCATCCCAAAATGAAAATGTTGTCATTAATCACTTACCCCCATGTAGTTCAGAACCCGTAAAAGCTTCGTTCGTCTTCAGAACACAATTTAAGATATTTTGGATGAAAAGCGGGAGGCTTGAGACTGTCCCATAGACTGCCAAATAAATAACAGTGTCAAGGTCCAGGAAAGTATGAAAAGTCAACGTCAGAATAGTCCATCTGCCATCAGTGATTCAACTGTAACATTATGAAGCAACGAGAATAATTTTTGTATGCAAAGAAAACAAAAATAACAACTTTATTCAACAATTTGTCTCCCCTCTCTCTCCCCACATCACTGTAGTACCATTTTGGAGAATATGAACTGTACTCAGGCAGCTTACGCTCTTCTGTGTCAGTCGCGCCACAAAGATGCACTGTTTTCTTTCAAATCAAAGCGTAAATATACGTAGAAAATGTATCCTTGTCACGGCTGACTCAGAAGATCGTAAGCTGCCTGCGTAAAGATCATATTCTCCAAAATGGTGCTACGCTGATGTGGAGTGACACAGAGGAGACAAATTGTTGAATAAAGTCATTTTTTTTAAACATATACAGCTTTAGTTCAACTACCAAAAATGTTTTTAATAAATGTTTGATTTAGGTTTAGTTAACAATAACAACACTCGTAAAACCTTTTAAAAACAGTTGCCTTGTATTCCTTGCAAAATGAATTCTGGCATTCAAATCCTCAAACAAACACATCTTTATGTTCAGCCCTCTTATAATGATATTCAGTTTGTGTGTGTGTGTGTGTGTGTGTGTGTAAGGAATTACATTTTATCTGCACACAAGACAGATCAAGACAAAGAGCTATGCTCCAAATACCATCAGACAGCACTGAAACACACCGATCTGTGAGATCCATGAGTCACCATCACCATCTGTGTCACAGCATACAGATACATGTGAGTGTGTGTGTGGTGTGTGTGTGTGTGTGTGTGAGAGAGAGAGCGAGAGCCGTGTGTGTGTGTGTGTGTGTGTTTGTGAGAGAGAGAGAGAGAGACAGCAATATACTGTCATTCATCTCACGCGAAAGAGTGATTGCGCTGAACTGAAAGAGGGAGCTGTATGGATGTGGGACAGGGATAAAGTGCGTAAGAGCAGACGTTCAGCCACGTCATTGTTCTGAGCCGGCCGAGTGGAAGTGATGTGCATTAAACACAATGCACTGATCAATAGGAGATTAATAGCACTGTTTTACTGCATTATCTCCCCTTTATTTATTCCAGGAGATTGTTGATGTTCCACTAATAACCATTATGAACATATATAAAAACAACAGGACAGGACTGTCATGTGCATCTGCAGTATGTTGCATCATGTGTAGCTGCATGTTTGTACACGGTTTGCACTGATTCCTTACGGACTGCTTCAGTATCGGGTGTCTTTCAACTAAGAATGAGACTGATTTCATTTCATTTGAGAATCTTTATTGGTGTGGATGTTCAACTACTACAGTAGGAACAGCTAATGTCTACCTACAGCTTTTCACAAACAGCAACAAAATGCCATGTGAAGAATGCAGCATCCTGCCTGACATTATAAAATTAATTAACATATCCTAAATAAACACAAAGTCACAGATAATACAACGAAAATCCTACAAGCACATAAATACAAAAAAAAAATACTATAATAAAACAAATATAACAACACCACACAGTACTAAATTAATTAACATGTGAACTTTTCAGTACTGAATGAATTTTTACCACAATCATAATTATAAATACTTTTTTTTTTTTACCCCAATTTTTATTATACAGACAAAATGAAAAACAAACAATCATAAAAGAGAAAACATTGTCTGCACTTTTTTCTTTTAACACATTTCTTTCCCACATATAACTAAATGAGGAAAGAGACAAGGAGAATAGTAAAAATAAACCAATAGACATAGCCACCCCCAGCGTTTCCTAAGAAACACCCCACAAAAGGATTAGAAAATATAAGACAAACAGTCTTTGTATACAATTATACTAATAAGATGCATATAATAAAAAAGAGAGAGAAAAAAGAAAAACAAGTATAATCAACTATACTAATAGTATATATGGATGGTAAAGTATTAATTGGAAATAGTATAAAGAAGCATACACACATACACATATGCATCCAAAACACAATACACACATATACCGGTTACAAAAATCGGTTCAATGTTTGCACAACCCATGATTTATATAATTAGTCGGAATCTAGAGAGGACATGGATCGTTGTGATTTAGAATCGGGTTCCAAGTTTTATAAAATTTTATTAGTTGAGCCCCCGAGTAGCATATTTCAATTTTTCAAGTGAAAAGGAATGACATCAGATCCTTTAACCAAGAGGACGTTCTCCACAGGGGTTGGGACACTTCCAATGCAACAAGTATGCACCTTCTAGCTATAAGAGAAGCAAAGGCAATAACCTCTGCTTTCTGCCTTGTGATAGAAGACAGGAGAGACACGCCGAAGATGGCAACCTTAGGACATGGAGATAAAGAAAACATGCAGAGCCCTAGACATGAACAAAAAAAGAAGCCCAAAATGAGGCCAATTTTGGGGCAGCTAAAGAACGTATGAGTGTGATCAGCGGGAGAGAAGGAGCATCTGGTACAGGAGTCTTCTGTTTGTGGGAACATTTATGATATCTAGCTTTAGTCAAATGAATTTCGATTTTGAAGGAAAGACTTTTACTTTTAGCTGAATGAGACCTTAGCCGAGCACATACATGGTAGAGTTAACTCTAGCAAGGGCCTCAGACCATAGCTCTTGCGATATTGATTTTATGTAGTTCTCCCAGGTTATCTTCAAGCAGTTTAAGAGAAGATGTACTATAAAGTAACCATGGCATGGATAGAGGATATACGACTACCACCTGAGAAGCTTTAAATAATTTCTCAAGCATTAGATTTATCTGGTAAGTAGAGGGAAATTGGGGAATTGGTTTTGGCAAAATTACGGAGTTGAAAATACCTGAACAAACCTGTAGAGTGTAAGTTAAATTTGGAAATTAAGATTGGTAAATGTAGCAAAAGAATTATTTCAATAAAAAGATCTGAAAAAACAAACAATGCCCTTATCTCGCCATCTTTTTAAAGGTCGATCAATACCTGGTGGCAAAAACAAGTGATTATTGCAAATAGGACTTGAGACCGATAGTGACATCCAAACGAAAATGTATCGAAATTGTTTCCAAATTTTTAATGTCGATAACACCTTGGGATTTTAGTATAACTATAGGGACGCAAAAGACAAAGGAGCAAAGACTAGTGCTGGGATGAGGGAAGAAGAACCTGCAAGAATTAGCTTCTAAGTGCACCAGTTGACCTCCGGCGCATTAATGCCATAAGAAAATCTTAGAAATATTAGTACCCAGTAATAAAAAATAAAATTTTATTAGAAGGAAAGATATATCTAACAAAATAAATAATACCTGCCCAAATGAATGAAGAGAGAATTTTATCTAAGCATTTGAAAAAAGATTTAGCACTGAAAAAGAGGGAGAGTACTGAAAGAGAAATAAAGTCGTGGCAAAACATTGTTTGTGTGTTCTTTTGAATTCGATCCTACAAGAGAAAGGGACAGGCTGTCCCACCGTTTTAAATCCACTTACGTTTGATCAACCAAAAGCACTGAAGTTATTCTTCAAAAAAAAAAAACTGAGGAGAATTATAATTTCTGTCACTTTGTCTACAATCTTGGATTAAAAAAAAAAAAGATTATTATTATTATTTTATTATTATTTTTCATTGAGCTTGAAAAATCTATAAACAAAAAATCCTTACTTCGCAAACAAAAGATACACACAAAGTTCACTTTTCAAACATAAAAAAATAAAATTAAGTTAAATTATTTAAATTTACAAAAATAAAATTAAGAAAAATTAATAAATAAAACTCATATATTTATAATTCAGGTATCACATCAAAATTAAAATACTAAAAAACACCACAAAATTAAAAATAATCAAAAGTAAATCTATGCCAGATGACGGTTTGGTCGCTAAACCTTTATAAAATTGTCTTTACCCATGTGAACAGTTTTATTTTAGTAATATTAATATACTATAATAGTATTTATTACTATTTTGAATCAGCTTGTATATATATATATATATATTCATATGTGCTTCTGTCATTAGCATATTTTCTACATACATTACTCTTTAGATTAAATATTTTTAGTTCAAGTTTTAGTAATTATCATATGTGCTTCTGTCATTAGTTTTTTTTTTATATATATTTAACTTAATCATTAATTTAATTAAACCAATCATAATTATGTAAATTTAATACTCAAAACAAATACTATTTAGTGGGAAGACAAGGCCACATTTGAGGGGGTTAGATCCCCAATAATCGACTCACAAAAAAAATCTCAACTTCAATTAATTCTTCATTTCAAAAAAATATCGGTGGGAAAAAAGATCTAATCTTAGATCCCCAAGAATCGACTCACAGAAGCAAATGGTTTGAAGTGATCTAAGACAGATGCCTATTAAAATGCTTTGTGTTGTCATTTCTTCTATTATAGGTCAGTGAAATATATTTGGAAGCAATGTTTTGTCTATGGAGTGTTTGTTTACTCAGATCCTAGCAGAGAGAGCTGCACTGCACACACAGACAAGAGAAAGTCTTGCAATGCAAGTTATTTCCTGGTTGACTCAGATCCTGTCTGCCGGGTGGCAAACCTGTGGCCTGTGAGTCAGCAGAGAACAGGGCACAAACTTGCCCTCAAAGTGATCACACAATAGTCTGTGCTGAGTCAAGCGACATGTATTCGTTTCAGAAAAGTAGAGTAGGGCGGCTGGTCTCTGGTGCTCTGCTGGTGAGCGTGAGTTTGCATATCTCTGCGTGATGCAACAAAGATTACTGAAACACTTCCCCATCATATGGAGGGAAAATATACCGTACTGGAAGAGCAACGTGGTATTTGTCTTGCAAATATTGCAGTTTTTCATTAAAATGCTGGAACCTGACCTCTGAATGAGGGGTTTTTTTTTCCCGGGAGGGTGCTCATTATGCAAATGCTGCAGGTTATTGTTAATTATGCTTGAGATGCTGCAGCTACGAGACAAACACGAGGCTTTGATCTATGACTGCTCAGAGGGTTTTCAAAGGAGAGGTGTTTTGTGTTAATAGTGAATACAAAAAGTGAAATTTTGCACATTTTCACACTCGTTGTCATCATGTTCCATTCAGACCTGCTCAAAAAAATCAAATCAAAATTTGTGTTTAAAGTGAATGCAGAAGAAGCATTTGCAACTAAATGATTGCATGCTATTTGTGTAAAGAACAATGGGACTTTTTCTGTTGTGGGAATCAAAAGCAGAATTTTCCTGCATGCAAAAGAAATCTTTTGCATGTAATTAAATCAAAAGCAGAATTTTCCTGCATGCAAAAGAAATCTTTTGCATGTAATTAAGCAATGCAAAATTTTTCAAACGAAAATCTTTTGCATGTAATTTTCCAGTGAATGGTCACGGCAGAACAGCAGACGGGAAGAATGAAAGTGCAAATTCCCTGTAGGTGGCACTTATAAAAGAACAGCAGACGGGAAGAAAAAAAACACAAAACCCAAGAATGAAACACCAAAATTCAGAATTTCCTAAATAAAAACAGTAACAAATGCAAATTGGCCCTGTAGGTGGAACATTTAGGGTTGTCCGTCAAAAGGAGATTTAGAAATACCCCAGTTCAGGTTTACCCTCATTGATTAGCCCTGGTATAATATGGGTGTTGGTCTTCTGTCCTGCTAATGTGATTTCCTTTAGTGTTACAGCCCGAGGCGGCTCTGAAAATCACTGCTTATTACAGCCATTCACTGGTTTTGGGAAAAGACACAACCTTGAGTTGCTGTTTGAAGGTCAGTCCCGGTGTCATAGGTTGCATTAGTGCCGTCCACTTTTTCAGCCGCCTTGGTTCCAGAAGTGTTTTAATGAAGTGTTTTTGATAAAGCCTTTATTAAAGAGTTACAAGAAATCAACCAAACCAACCAGCTTGTATGAAGTGAATCAAAACGCTACAAAATTCGATTTGAAACAAACAAACAAAAAAGTATCTGAAAATCAGACAATAAGGCAATGTTACAAGACTGTATACTTAATGGTTTTAATGAGGAAATGAACTATAATCTCATTAACCATTGCAAAATGACGTAGTAAAAAAAAAAGATGGATAAATATAAAAATATTGATTAAAAGATGCTGAATATGTTTAACTCCCTTAATGGGACTGAGTGGGCGCTAGAGTGTTATTTCGGTGTGTTTCGTTAATTTTGGCTCTGATTGGAGGAGATGTTCTGCAGAATCATGGGTAATGTAGTTTTTCCAACAGGAATTATTTATTCCACTATAAAGAACCTCATGTGGAATAGAAAGTTTCCATGGATATTAAAGGTTCTCCATGGAACCATAAATCCCAAATTCCCAATAAAGAACCTTATATTTTAGAATTTAGCAAAATTGTCTGTTCGTAAACATCACAAAGCCATAGTGGTTCTGGGTTTAAAATCACATTGCATTACATATCACACTTTCATGGCAAGCTTATTGCAATAATCTTGTTGATGATATTTTTTTCATTTGGCTACATTTTCCTAACATTGTCCCTGCAGTTGGTTGCTTTGGCTTTTTTATAACAATGGTTTAAAAAATATTTACACAGAAATTCATTTGCTTATGTTTCATAAATAAGGCTCTGCATCGTTTAAAATAATACCTTTCAAGGAACTTGCGCCCCCTGCAATACACACAACCTTCAGCCTACACTTTAGAATTGCATAATTCACATCCTGTGGCATAACACGCACAAACAGAGGAACAAGGTGTTTTGACAGCATATACAGATTTGTGTTTGTAGCTGTTTATGCCTCAATCTGTATTTTCACCCGCGTGACCTTAAGCTGTGCTGAGATTACGTTCATAATCAGTGTCTTAGACAGACAGATCAAAACACACACACTCCTCCCTCTGGAAACAGGCTGTGTTGTTTGCTGAACAGATTGTAGGGCAGGTACAGACTAATCGTCTGTGTTGGCGGACCATGTTTTAAGACTTAGTGGGCTATTTATCAAGACAATAACCTCCCCGTCTGACATCCACCATCCTCTGTTCAGTGTGGGAATATCTTAAAGTATTCATAATACTATCATGGCTGCAGCGTTTGTGTGTGTGTGTGTGTGAGTGTGAGTGTGAGTGTGTGCTGTCTGGCCTCGTGTGCCACGGGCAACGCTATCTCTGTTAAGCTTCTTACAGTCAGGGAATCATTATGGAGCAACCTGTTTCTGTTCATGCCAAGAGTCTGCAGTGAGATTTGCACATCCTCCCCGAACACAGAAAATTAAACCCGGACCGAAGGCTGAAAGTGTCTTCACACTGGGTAATGTGGCTCTGCAGTGCCTCTAAATTGGGTTGCTTTGACCCTCCACGACCCAGAGTATATGAGGACATGTGCAGATCACATTTGGCCTTTTCACATTAGGTTAAAATATTACTTTACTTCAACATTATTAAAATACTTCAACATTAGTAAAAGACACAAAAATTTATCTTTACCACAATAAAATATCCATAATACCAAGAAATCTAATTTTAAATAAAAATAAGGGTTATTATACCTTTTGTTACTTGAAATAAAATAAATGTTAACTAAAACAAAATAAAATATAAAAACAACTAAAAATGTATTTTAATTTAGGTAGTTCTGAAATATATATGTACTTATTAAAAATAAAAATAAAACTAATAAAAATGACAAAAGCACACAACAATATTATTAAAAAATTAAAACAGAAAATATAAAGATAAAAAAACAATTTAAACTATTAATAAAAACTATAATAGTATAATCTGAAACAAAAAAAACAGCAACAATGCCATAAAAATGCTGCAATAAAAACATTGTTTGTTTTTTTTTTTTTTTTTTTTTTAGAATAAATTAAAGGCAATACAACATGTACTCTCATGATATACACTACTGTTTAAAAGTTTGGGCTCAGTAATACTTTTTTTCTTTTTTGTAAAGAAATGAATAATTGTATTCAACAAGGGCACATTTATTTAACCGAAAGTGACAGTCAAGATATTTATAATATTACAAATAAACTGCTATTTCAAATAAATGTTGTTCTGGAAAATTCTATTTCTATTAATCAACTGTTTTTAATATTGATAATAATCAAAAATGTTTCTTGAGCACCAAATCAGCATATGAGAATGATTTCTGAAGGATCATGTGACACTGAATTCCACCTTAGATTTTTTAATACCTACAGTATATATATATATATTTTTTTTTAATGTTTAATACTGTAACGCTGCTTGCTTCAAAGCAATCTGTTGTGTAAAGTGCTATATAAAAAAATGTGTCATGTTGTGACTTGATTTGACAGGAGTGCCGAATTGCAGAGCCGGTGCTATCATATCCACATCACTGTGATCAACTGCTTTCTTAACTAATGCTTTCTCACCACTTGTCATTTTAGTTGTGTGTTTATTTTGTTATTGAGGGGAAAGCACATAACACATATTAACATATTCATAGATGATTGCAGCAGACGTTAGGCTGTTCGCTAACAGTAAACTGCTGCTCAGGTATTTCCAACTTCTTTTTATCCCTAAAACGGTGGTCTCCAAACCTGCTCCTGGAGAGTCAGTGTCCTGCAGACTTTAGCTCCAACCCTAATTAAACACACCTAAACCAGTTAACCAATGTCTTTAGACTTACTATAAACTTATAATTGTTTTGGAGCTGGCTTGACCTAAAATCTGCAAGATGTTTGCTCTCCAAGAGCAGGATTGGACAACCTTTCCCTAAGAACTTCCCCGTAAGTGTATCAGGGCCTTTAAGAAGGAGAAGGTTGGATGGAGACGTGGCTTGGCAAGGTAGTACACATGCTCTGACACACTAAGCAATCAGTATTTATCATCTTGTTTGGGGTCAGTGGTGATTACTCACATTGTTTTTGCGGCTAAATGAAATGCTGGTGTGACTGGCCAGAGTTCTGACTGGGATGTTGTCCTGAGGAGATGCTGGATCAGCAGCCGCGGTCAGGAACTTATGTAAGACTGACACTGGATCCTGAGAGATTGAGCCAGAACAGTGAATGCGCCTCTGTTTGTGCTTTTTCTCATGATCTCTGGCATGGAATGTTTGGGCCGTTCCAGGGGCTTTTCATGCCACAGGGCCTTTCAATTGCCAGCGCTGAATAGCTTCAGTCGGGTGGTCGTGATTTGAGCTGACCCAGCATAAACGTTTCTCTGCCTGTTCTCCATCAGAGCCATGAATGAAGAGCAGGAGAGGTTGATGGGACTACAAATAGAGTTGCACATCCAGTTAAAGGGGTCACTTTATGGAAAACAGGATTTTCGTTGATCCTTTGGACATAAAAGTGCTTAAAGGAGTCATGAACAGGAAAATCAAGATGTCCTTGATATAATCACATATTCACAGAGGCAACTCTACTCTGAAAAAAAAATGTATGATTTACTTTGAAACAATTTTCACTGAGAAATTGCTAGTAAATTTCACAATTACAACTCGCAAGTAATACATTGAATCAGAAATAATTAATGTTAAAAAAAAAAACAGTAATAAACATTATTTACAACTGTTAAAAAAAAGTACACAAAAAAACTTTTACAACAACAATATTTTTACAGTAAACAATAAAAACATACTGCAAGTTTCACACCTTAAAGCTAACTCTTCAGTTTTAAATATTAATACTAGGGATGCACAAATACCGCTTTTCCCAGAACGAATCTGATACTGATACTTTCATATTTGATATTTATCGATACAGAGTACCGAAACATACAACATACTTCACTCTCTACAATCAAAAAAAAAAAATATATATAGAATACAAAAGAATATGAATCGTGTTAGGTGGCTTCACATTGCAAATAGATATTTCCTTTAGTAAAATTCACACTACAATATTCTTTTAAAAACTCTGTTCATTTTATTGTTCTGTGATGTTTCATCTTTAATTTAATTGCACAGTGCTCATCATATCTACAACATGAAATGTGCTACGACTTATAATTTAATCACAACGTTTTCCTGTAATAATATAAACAAACACACGTTATAAAAACATTAAATTATATACAACAAACAAACCAAAGTTTACATAAACTGAAAAGCCCAAAGACTTACATATAGGCTCGACTCATATAGTGCAATTATCGTCAAGCAAGCAAAAATCTGAAATGTGCTACGACTTATATTCCAAAGTGACTTATACTGTATAGCCTAGAGCTTTTCATATAGGCTGCTAGTTTCATCTTTACTGTAACAGGGTTTCCACGGGGTCTTAAAAAGTCTTACATTTAGCTGTATCAAATTTAGGGCCTTAAAAGTCTTAAATTGTACAAGAAAGTTTTAATTATGATACCAAGAGGTCTTAAATTTGGGGATGGAAAGACCAGAATTGCGATATGCTGATTGTGATGATAAAACTTCAAAAGGCTATGATTTCATGAGCACGGCACGTTCAAAGTCCGGTGCTGCGTTGCTTTGTGTTCCACTGTTACTGGGGAAATAGTTATAGGTCTGCCAAAAACATCACCTGCTGGCAGAGAATGAATGTGCATTTTCAATAAAACTGTTGTTTTGTTTAGATTTCAGACAAATGCAAAAATCGACCCGTTTTTTCCCTGCAAACACACAGAGCTTTAAATGTTAACTGGTGGTTCAATAAGAAGACAATACGTTATAAAAATCTAAACAGAATAGGGGTGTGCGATATGTATGGTTTTTAATAATATCGTAATTGTTTTAATTGTTAATTGTTTTAATGATGTGTGATTTTATATTATCGATTATATTGCGAAAAGAAACAAAACACATTTAGCGCATTTAGAGTGCGTTCTTTCACTGAATGCATGAATCAGTCTATTAAAATGCATTTAGAATTATCACATAATTAAAGATATGGGGCAGAAAATGTATATATTTATATAATTTCATACAGTCAATATCACACTAAGAGTGAAGTTTTTTCTCCAAAAATCAGCATGATTACAAATGTGATATTGATTTTATACAACAATTCAATAAAAAATAAGACTTACGTTTTAGACACCATATTTGCTCCATTTCTCCAACAAAATTAATCCCAAACACAGCTACAGTGCTGTTTTGCGTCTCTGAGTAACAGGACGGTGTTTCGTTCCTGAATAGGGTTGGGTATCGATTGTTTTTTTTACGATACCGGTGCCATATCAATATTTTTAAAACGGTACCGGTGCCTAAACAGTGCCTGAACCGATACTTCAAAGAAAAAAAAAGAGCCATGAAAAAACTATGGATAACATTAAAGAACATTAAAAATATTTAAAATAAATCCATAGCATTCACACGCTCCTTGGACGCTCTCATTTCCCAAGTTGTGCTTCCCTTACTCTAAGGCTAATAAATGTATTTCACGATCTGGGTCATTATTTAATACAAAACCACACATAATGTTTCTACTGAATCTCTGTCAGTCACTCTGATATTTAGTTAAAATGAGTGCTGTGGCTTTAATCAGTTCTGTGAATGACTGTATGACTGTCATTCTTTATAAAGTAGCAACAAAGTTGTTTGTAAAGTACAGTACTGAGCAAAAGTCTTTAAGTATTTTCAACCCAAAAAAGGGGTTTAAGCCAGTTATTTCTATCTTTTGCTGTAGTGTGTCAGTAGGAAATATCAGTTTACATTTCTAAATATTCATTTTGCCTTTAATTTTAATAATAATCTAGTGAGATTCTTGAATGCACAAGCAGTCTGACAACAGTCGGTGCTCCACACAGAGATCTGATCTCACCATCATCAAATCTGTCTGTGATTACATGAAGAAACAGATGAAACTGAGACACACTCATTCCAGAAGAACTGTAGCAATGTCTTCAAGACATTTTAAGAAACCTGCCTCCAAAGCCACAGTACTGTGAGAAGTTTTAGGCACTTGTTTAAATATGCTGTAAAGTAAGGATGCTTTCAAAAATATAGTCATAAATGGATTTTATTCATCAATTAACTTCTATTAACAAAATCAAATCAATATTTGGTGTGACCAACCTTTGCATTTAAAACAGCTGTTGTCCAGGTACACTTGCACATATTTTTTTTTAGGTAGCTTTGCAGGAAGGTTTCTTCAAGCGTCTTGGAGATATAACCACAGTTCTTCTGGATTTAGTTTGTCTCATTTTCATCTGTTTTTTTCATGTAATCACAGACAGATTCAATGATGATGAGATCAGATATCCATGTGGACCACTGGCTGTTGTCAGACTGCCTGTGCATTCAAGAATCTCACTAGATTATTATTAAAATGAATGTTTGGAAATGTAAACTGATATTTTCTACTGACACACTAGAGCTAAAGATATAAATAACTGGCCTAACACCATTCTTTAGGGTGAAAATACTAACATGCCTAAGACTTTTGCACAGTAGTGTATGTATAAAGTAAGTATAATTAAAACAAGTATATTTAAATAAGTATAATTAAAGTATATGTTAAGGGCTAGATTTTCGCTGAAGGAAACAGCTGTGGTGTGATGAGCGGTGAACGGAGCGAAAACTACAGTAGATGGGAAACTGATTGCTCCCTCGTGACCTTTTGTAAACTGTATTTATGACAAAGAACTGCACAGATACAGATATTCTAACAATCTATTGATAAACACACCTTGTGTCCTCTGTTTGAGTCCGCTCAATCTGCTACACAGCATTAATCCAAATGAAGAACATGCTAAGTTAGCAAATAACAGCAATTCATATTTGCTATTTAGTTTTAATCCAAATGATGCATGTGCTAAGTTAGCAAATAACAGCAATCAAGACCATGTAACAGAAATGTGCTCTCGCACTCTCTCTCAACTTACCTTCAAGTAATTTAAGCAATTTGTGCATTGTTTTAGGAGTGCAGTATCAGGCCCAATGCCAATACCAGTATCGGTATTGGTGCATCCTTAATAAATACATAAATAAATAGAGTTTTTGTTGTTCATCGTTCTGAAAAGCCAGGATGTGAAATTGAATTTTCAAATCAAGTTGAAAAAAACAAAAAAAAAAAAAAAAAATTTATGGTTAAAACTTCACAACTATCATGAACTACTGTACATTTTACATGTGAAGAGATTAGCCAATCATAACAGAGCTCATTTACATATAAAAGTGCAGCATCAAAAACAACCTGTTTTAATTCTAAAGGTCATAGAAAGCATGGGAAATACTAATGAATAAAACTACACACTATGTCTGTTTGTTCTAGACATAAGTGGATAATGGACCAAAGGTGAAATTATAGGATGAATGACATCTTTAATGTCCTCACCACGCAGAGTACATAAAGTGTGGCTTGCAGTGTGTGTGTCTATAATGTAGGACTCGAGTGTCATTAGTGTGTGTGGTTGTGTCTTTGTTGTAGAGTTACTTAGAGACCAGAGCTGGGTTTACAAAGAGGAATGGAGGGAAAATACTGAGCAAAAAAAAAAAAATCAAGAGTGAGATATTTCAGTCCTCAGAGAGGGTGAGTCATACAGCACAGAGGAATCGAGGTGTGTGCATGTGTATGGGTGTGAATCTCAGGATAAGTCTCATTCACAGTTACTGGAACGTGAAGGTGAAGAAATCTCCAGGATGAAAGTGTCGGCTGGGTGGTATTTGAAGTACAAAGGCTCCTTTCGAATACATGTTCCTTACATTTTCATTTCCGAAAATGTTCATTTCAGATTTAACCGAAAATTGAAGTGCAGTTCACAAACACATTTTGATATTTCACTAAATGCAAGGAATGATAAAACAGATTCATATGAATTTCAGTTGAAACCTACCAGGTTTTGTGCTACTTGATCATGATGTGTAGGGCACAGCTTCCTGTCTGGCCAAAGGCATTATTGATCCTCATAAACACTCAGGACGGCAGAGTAATTAGCTCCCAGAAGACCATAATATGAGTTCATACCTGCTTAACTCCTGAATCCTCCACACCGACAGGCCACTAAAAAGTGTGTAGATTCTCTAACATTAGCAGTGGAGAAAATAATGTTTCCAAACAGGCTTTCCAAACAATCTGCCTGTCTACCATTGGTCAGACAAACAGGAAGTCCTGCCCCAAACCATGCCATTAGTTGAGCTAACTGACATGTCATTCAAACAAACAGAGCCATGTTCTGAAAGCACCACAGAGTCCATATTCTTTAGGATGTTAACGTTCTGAACCCCTCACATGAGGATTTGTCAAAGAGGGCATCTGTTGTTGTTGATTCTCCAGCAGCTGTTGTTTTGTCACTTCCGTTTCTTGATTGACTGTGAAACAATGGGACGGGCAAGTGCTGCCACCTTGTGGATAAACTATTTATTGCAAAAAATCAATGCACAAATGTAAGATGAGCAAAAAGTATGAGGTGTTAGAAAGATAGCCTGTGTGCATACAGTACATGTGCACTATGTCACGATGATACGTCAAGATAAAATTTTACAGCATGCACACTATATGCACATAAAGCCCAAAATATACTTACGTTTTGACATGAAAGCTTAATGTATGCATACAACCATCAAACTATACTTTATTTGATAGGATGTGCAAACACAGGCACTTCACATATGACCATTAGAAAATGTTATCCTTGTCCAGTGTCTGCGCAATTTCTCTCCAGAAGATATTAAACAAGGATACAACACAATGCATATAAACATAAAGTTGCATATGTTAGCATGCACAGACATATGCATACCTTCATGTTTTTGTATTGATAAATGTGTGTAGATTCTGTTTTATAGAGATTTCTACATCTGTTTAAGCCCATATCTTATTTTATGTATGGGATGTATTTATTGTATGTATTTTAACAGTTATAATTTTTAATTCAATACTCTGTAATTTCTGTTTTAAATTTACAAGCCTAACCAGGGACAGGGGTTGCAAATTAGTCATGGCTATAAACCTGTATGCATGGCATCTACTTTGTATTTTATAAAGCAATGTTCTATGTGTTTGTCCCTGTCAAATAAACATTAAATAAATAAAATAAATTATGTATAATCTAGAGCGTGATTTTCTGAATTACAAATGCGCAAACATTGAACAATACAATCATCTCTAGTCTCCAAAGCTCCACAATTCCTTTATTCCTTTTCTATTTTTAAATACTGCCAAACTCAACCTTCCCAACACGACTCACCCGTATTGAGGATGGAAGGGAGCGCTGGATATTCACTCCCCCAACCTACAATCCCTGCCGGACCTGAGACTCGAACCCGCAACCTTTGGGTTACAAGTCCAACTCTCTAACCATTGGGCCATGACTGCCCCGTCATGCAAGCAGTGTCACAAATAAATCAGATTGAAGCAGAAAATCATAACTGCGGACTGATTTAACTATGAGGATGTGTAAATGGCACCTAACCATGCTGTCTTTATTTGTCTGTCTCTCAGGTTGTGCAGTCTGACCCTGAAGAAGCTGATCGTTCTGAAAGAGCTGGACCGTGAACTCAGTTCTGTTGTTATCGCTGTCAAGATACAGGTAAAATGACATCGTTATTACGTGACTTCTGCATGTGTTCCGGCCTGTCGAAGGTGGAGTGTTGCTGTGTCGCTCAGTGTTTGATATCACACGGGCTCAGCGCTTTACACAAGGCACTGTGGTAACTGTGAGCTGTTGCCAAGGCGACAGCTTGCTCAGTGGGAAGATAGGATTGAACTCAATGGCATGTGGGGGGGGTGGCTGAAGAGGTGCATTGTGGGATATACAGGGGGGTAATTTCAGAGCACTTGGAGGCCCTTAGCATTCCACATAGGTCGCTTTGGTCACACTGTGTTTGGTACTTCTGTAAGGCTTTAAGAGTTTAAAAAGAGAAATATTTTGACTTCTGTGTATATTATAAATATTACTAGATATTAATTTTCTTAGGTAAATAGTACAGCTTGCAATGCATTAAAAAATCATGTTTTAGGTGCCATCTTTGCATTTAAAAACATGAGACACAGTGATCCGGAATGGTTTTAAAAAAGCGCAGCACAGAATGCCTCCTCCGCCTTGTTGTCGTCAAATAAAACAGCCAACTTGCTGCGGTGAACAAAAGTTTGCAACGCTTGCCCCGCCTCCAGGGTCTTCTGATTGGTTCACTGCTTTGGAACTTAACATTGATGGCCAGTGCTGCGTGAATAAGTTTAAATTCTTTTAACACAAAACCAAAAAAAAAAAGACCAATCATGTGACCAATCAACCAATGTTGGTTAGATTTTGATTGGCAAACATTCTATCAGTGTTATTAAAGGGAGATTTTTAAACAAAGACGCTTTCAAACCAAGACAAATGGACAAAAAAAATGTGATGCAATAAACATTTTAATTTGAATGAATGCCTGTTAATGCATCCGTTCCGACCGACATTAGCTTTTGCATGCTGTATCTAATCTGGTGTTCTAATCTTTTTTATCATCACATTGTGAAAAAAAAAAAAAAAAACTGGCCAACCAATAAATTTAGTTTTTTTTGGTCACATGTTCATAGATGCCATGAAGAAATTATCCACAAACCTGAACAGTTAAGAAAATGAAGAGGGTTTTAGAATCATTGAAATTTTTTATTTTCTATTGTGATATTATTGTAAAGTATGTCAATTATCATGGTTATCCATCAAAACAAATGTTTATTCACGATTAAACGTGATCATATATTTTAGATCTTTCCTCACAGCATGGATGTGATCTTACATGTCCAAAGATATATTAATTTCATGTATTTGCACATTAGCTTTACCTAGGTTTTATATATCAAGGTAGTATTTGATGGACTGCCTTTAATTTATGCTAAATTGAATAAAAATCACTGTATTGCTGCATTTTGTCACAAAATACAGTAATTACAGTATTACAGTAAAGAGAATATAATGATAATCACTTTTGATAATAAAAATGTCTAGTAAAAATTATTTGCAATACAGTAATGAGAGTTATACTGTATTGCATGTGCTTAATCGTCACAGTTGAAACTGAGTGTCAGTGATATTTAAAGATCAGTCTTAGACGGCCGTTTCTTACACCTTCAGATTTCATTCCCAACAGGAAATGATTCTGTCACTCGTTCTGTGAGGATTAGAGCACATCCTCTTAGGTAACATGAAGTGCACTTGTCTCGCCCACTCATCTCTTCCAGATGGATCATTGAAGGTTTTAAACAGGTTTACTGTGTGCTCAGCAGACACTGAAAATAAAGGTTGTCTTATACTCCCAAAGTGGCGCCTCAGCGATTAAAATAATGGCTGTTCTTCAAAGGGACAGAAGATAGGTTTCTGTCAGATATCTCATTATTTCTCCTCTTCTGCTCACTGAAGTGTCCGCCTGAATCAACACTTTGAAGGCCAAACCATTCACAGCTCTTCCGCAGTCCGGACACAAGCAGACTGAGCTATTTGCTATTCATTCAGAGCTTGTTAGTGCAGCGAGACATTTTCTCTATCTCTGTCTCTTTGTTTTGAATTCAAGAAACAGAAGGGTTGAATGTGCTTTGCAGAGAAACCTTGATGGATGTATTCTGTGGTTCCCAAAGAGCTTCTTCACATCATGTTAGTTCTGCTCATGGGCTTAGATGTTGGTTTGGACAGTAGCGTACCAAAATTAAGAGACTACTGAAAAATCACTGGCAGTATTTGTTCATTTGCACATCTTTTGTATTTACAGGGGGAAATATTTATTTGATCCCCTGCTGATTTTGTTAGTTTGCCCACTTACAAAGAAATGAAGGGTCTATCATTTTTATGGTAGTTTAATTTTAACGTATAGAGACAGACTACCAACCAAAAAATCCAGGAAAAAAAAAAACATTATATAAAGGTTAGAAATTGATTTGCATTTTAGTGAGTGAAATAAGTATTTGATCCCCAAGCAAAACATGTGAAAGTGAGGTGACACAGCCAAGTATGGTGACCCATACTCAGAATTCATGCTATGCATTTAACCCATCCAAAGTGCACACACGCGCACGCGCGCGCACACACACACACACACACACACACACACACACACACACACACACACACCTTGTCGTAACACACACACACACACACACACACACACACACCTTACACACAAACACACACACCGTGAACACACACACACACACACACACACACGGAGCAGTGGGTATCATTTATGCTGCGGCGCCCGGGGAGCAGTTGGGGGTTCAGTGCCTTGCTCAAGGACACCTCAGTCGTGGTATTGCCGGCCCAAGACTCGAACCCACAACCTGTAGGGTTAGGAGTCAAACCTCTAAAATACATTAGGCCACAACTTTCCCCAAATGCTTGAATGGGCTACAAGTACATCAGAGAGAAGCTTGGTGAAAAGGAGACAACTGTTGGTTCGATTATTCGCAAATGGAAGAAATACAAAATCGTATCAGCCATCAATCGGCCTCCGTCTGGAGATCTGTGCAAGAACTTAAACAAAAAAAAAATCAACAAACAAGATAGAACATAAAATTAATTGTTCAGTAATTGTTACTTGGTCATATACAGAAAAAGAAGCAACAACAAGGTTTGAACTTTAAATTTACCTACTGTGGTATATTATTAATTGTTCAGTAATTGTTACTTGGTCATATACAGAAAATGGACAGCTACAACAAAGAAGAAAAAACAGTCTCAGACAGAGTGGGAAGGTTGTGAAGCGCTGACCTTGCCTGTGTTTCTGATTAATATACTGTGCTTAAACATTATAGAGCCTTTAGAGCGCCCAGATTATTTATTTTTTTATTTTATTTTTACATTTAGAGTAATTAGCCACCAAGAGTCATTTTCAGAATCTACCAGGAGTCAAACTTTTTTGTCAAACTCTCAATGGATATACTGTATATCCATTGAGAGTTTGATAAAAAAAAAAGTTTGAACTAATAAAAACAAAAAAAACTATATAAAATAAAATTAATAGTTTTATTCAGCAAGGTGTCACACATCAAAGGGAGCGTGGAATGAGGAGACTACTCAAACACAAACTTTTAATAACAAAAACCATAGGGAATCAAAAATGACATGGGGAAATGACAATTAAGATTGAACGTGAGATTCGGGAAAACACTGGGCTAAATACAGGATCGACATGGGGAACACCTGGATCTAAACAAGCGAATTAACAAGACACAGCTGAATAAAATGGAACTTAATGGGAACAGGAACAGGACAGACCAAATAAGGGCATAATCAAACATGGGGGGAAAACTAGGACATGGAGCGTGTGGGGGAGGAAAACACACACAAAACTGTGCATGGGCATGACTCAAGGATGCATTCAGTTGATCAGAAGTGACATTAAAGACTTTTACATTGTTGCAGAAAAAAAAAATACAATTTCAAGTAAATGCTGTTCTTTTGACATTTATATTTATCAAAGGATCCTGAAACCGTATTGTAGTTTCCACAAAAATATCCAGCAGCACAACTGTTTTCAACACTGATAATAATCAGAAATATTTCTCGAGCAGCAAATCAGTATATGAGAATGATTTCTGAAGATCATGTGACACTGAAGACTGGAGTAATGATGCTGAAAATACAGCTGCGCATCACAGCAATGAATTATATTTTACAATATATTCAAATAGAAAAGATCTATGTTACATTTTAAAAATATTTAAATTTTTACAGTAGTTTTGATAAATGCAGCCTTGGTAAGTAGATGAAATATAACTATTGGCCACTCTGCCAATGTTTAGATATGTGTGGATATGTGCATTTGTCATTAAAACCCCATATCAGTCAACCAGTAGTGATTATCTGTGTGTTTGTGTATGCGTTTCACGTGAGCTGGGCTGTGACGGATCGCCACATTAGCAGACAGATGAATGCTAAAGCAGGGGCCCCTGTTGTCTAGTTAGTATGACAGCTCATATCCGTGACTGGCCTCTCAAATGTGCCTAATTTGCAGTGAGCGAAACGGACAGTAACAAGAAACAGAACTGATTCAACACATTCAGTGTGACTGACTCATTTTCTGTCTTGTTTTATGCTTTCGCTGTCAAACCATACGGACAACACTTCAGTTTGCATCAGTATCAGTCAGTACTCAGTGGCATCACATTCCTTTCAGTTTTGAGACTACGTGGGTTTATTTCCAAACTTTGCTTCAGCATTTGATTTGATTTGCTTGAGAGTTCATCTGAAGTTTCTTCTGTGATTATTAATGAATACATGTGTTCGTAAGAGACTGAGATCAGATACATGTCTCTCTGTGTTCTCAGGGGTCGAAACGCATCCTGAGGTCGAATGAGTACATGCTCCCACCCAGCGGCCTGATGGAAACAGACCTGGAGCTCACCTTTTCCCTGCAGGTACATCTGTCTGAGCCTGAACTGAACATACACTGTTTAGCACTATTCCATCAAGATTAGTTTGTCTGAGTTTCATTTATTAACAGAGGACGTCTGTGACTTCATGTGCCAATTTTGATGGGCCTAGGTGTTACTTAGGTGAGAATGTCTACTGTCTGAATGAGGGTGTTATAGAAGGTCATGTGATCTGAATATTTTAGGTAATAGGGTATATGTCGTACGTCACCTGACCAAACCAGGAAAACAGGTCTCATCACTTCCGCTTGTCAGAGAACATGCTAACAGCCATAATTAATAATATTTAAATAATAAATAATATAATAATAAATAATATAACATTGTTGATGTTTTATTAAATCTTTTAATATAAATGTTAATGAAAAGAATACAAATAAAAAACTTTTAGATATCATTCCGCATATGTGATGGACATTGTTTATAATAATCTTTGGTATCTACTTTGAAGGCATCTTGAGTAAAACTGCTTCATATTTAACGAAGCATATGCAAAACGCTTGAACCAGAAGCGGCGAGACCCGGTTAACAGAATTCAGTCTATGATATTGGAATGAATAATAAGTCCACTAAAATAAGATTAACTATTAATATTTATATAATGAATTAAGATTAAATTCTTCTTTACTTCTTTCTCTAACCTACTTGCAAATGTAAAAAAAAAAAGATTTTGAAGTTGTAAAAAAAAAACATTGGAGAACTTGAGTACAAACTGGAGTACTTTCTACTTTGAAATTTCACATTGAATTTAAAGTGTTACTTGTCCTTTAAAATGATTTGTGATATTTACTAGCAAGTTGTTTCAAAGTAAATCCTACAACATTTTATAGGGCTTTAAAGGAATAGTTCACCCAAAAATGTCAAATCTGTCATTATTTTCTGACCCTTGTCTGCAAGAGGTTCAAGTCCTGGCTCAGTTTTTTTTTATTTTTTTTTTCAGGTCCCATTCCCCATAAAAATAAAACAGAAAAGAAAAATGTGTTACATTTAGGGAAAAAAAAAAAGTACAACAAATATTTTGTCATTGCAATTACATGACTGTAAATTTAATCTAAATTAATCAAATGAGTTGTAGGACTACCTTTACTTTTGAAATTGTATTCTTAAATTATATATGTTGTTTAATGCAACAAATTTCTTGATATAGCATATTTTTTGCTTTTATTACCGACCTATCTATTTGCATATTTAACTGAGATAATGTGTGAGAATATATCAGTAATTTAAAACTGCCAACACTATTATGTCTAAGCAGAACAATTTAATTACTCTGAAATCTTTTATGTTTTGTACTCTTTGCATGGAGTGTTTACTTCATTACCACTTTCCCTTTGTTTCTTCCAAGAACCCCCTATGTTTTCCTCAGTTTGGGTCAGATATCCGGCATTTATAGTCGACACTTTATGAGTTGCTTTGACAGGAAGTATGATGGGAAGATTTCATGAAATAAAGTGTGTATGTGTGCTACCGTTGTCACAATGTTGTTGATATAAATGATGTAATCTCAAGCAACAGTACGCTCAAATGACTGTACTGTTGTGCTTCCTTTCTTTAGTACCCACATTTCCTGAAGAGAGATGCCAACCGGCTGCAGATCATGCTTCAAAGGAGGAAACGCTATAAAAACAGAACTATTCTGGGCTACAAGACGCTGGCTGTTGGTGTTATTGATATGGCTGAGGTACGGCAAATCAATCTCACACACACCCGGTGTCCAGTTCATTGAAGCTTCTGCCAGACAGACTGTGACCTCTTTATTTGACCCTTCTCCAGTAGTAAAATGGCACATGCTAACAGCTTTCATGTAAAGTCAATATGTCAATACATGTTCTCTCACATCACACATTAAAGGAGCCATATGCTTTGGTATCATAGCGATGGGTTGGCCATTGTTGCCGCAATGCTTGCCAGCTCTTTGATAGTCTCAGACGTCACGCCCACGGACCGTTGGCTAAGCGCCTGATGCATATGGGGCACAAAAGCGGCAACACTTCAGGAGTGTCGAAGTCATCGAATTGGTTGAATTCTACAGGATTTCCGGGAGACGTGTGTTTGTTGCATTCTTTAAAGTCTCCATGAAATCAAAATTTAAAAGCCTTATTTTTAAATGGAATACTGCAGTGTTTATTATAAATAATTTATCAGTGCACTACATAATTTTTTTTTAATTCATGTGCCCTCGTAATCTTTAATCAGAAACGTTATCCTCCCCTCCCCCTCAAAACGACTCATCTTCTCTTCCGGTCACTGTAAACACTACTAGCCGTAGTGTTTACAACTGTGACGATGAGCGCTTATCACGTCAACTAAACGCTATAGTTTCAAAAGAATGTGAAATATTTGAAGTTCGCGGCATAGAACCAATAAAACATGTCGGTCAAACGGCCTTATGGGCAGGCCTTGTGCAATGAAAGCTGCCATGGATTCCAGACCTTCAGCCGTCAGTTTGAAGGTCTGGCTACGCGAGACTAGCTCTTTGACAATAATGGCAGATATCTAAATTCTCCATAGATTCACTAAAGAGCCCAGTGTTTATGTGTCACCCCTTGTGAAGAACAGGTGTATCTTAAAAAGTATATATATATAAAAAATAAATAAAAAAAAACTACCTTCAGATAATACGTAGTATTACAGTTTTTAATTGATTTGACACATTTCTCCAAACTCTGGTCACTGATCTCTAAATAGTTTACACAGTGATATGAACACTCTGTAATTGTCCTAAACAGATTAGAAGTTTTCATTCATTTCATACAAATTACAAATCATGTGAATAATTTTCTCAAAACACTGTCCACAAAACTCTCAAATGTTTTCATAATAGTTCATACAACCAACCGATACTTTAAAATATCTGAAAAAAGCAATTGTAGCTCCTTTTATTTGTTTTACACAAATCACAAACATTGATGTACCACCATTTGTCCAAACACAACAAAACAAAACTCTGTAATTTGAGAATGGGCAGACTGGTTAGAGATGATAGAAAGGCAACAGTAAATATACCACTCAAATACTCAAATAACCACTCGTCACAACCAAGGTATGCAGAATAGCATCTCTGAACACACAACACGTCGAGCCCTGAAGCAGATGGGCTACAGCAGCAGAAGACCACTATGTTCTTGGCACACTTTGGGCCCCTTAGCACCAATAGAGCAGCTTTGGGATGTGGTGGAACGGGAGATTCGGATCATGGATGTGCAGCCAACAAATCTGCAGCAACTGCGTGATGCTATCATGTCAATATGCACCAAAATCTCTGAGGAATGTTTCCAACACCTTGTTGAATCTATGCCATGAAGAATTAAGACAATTCTGAAGACAAAAGGGGGTCCAACCCAGTACTAGCAAGGTGTAGTAGTAGTAGTAGCCCTTTACCTACACTGTTAAAAATTGCTGTAAAAAAAACGGCCAAATTTTGACAGCAACATGCTGTTTTTCATTAAAACAGTGCATTCTGGGTAATATTCTTCATTTTCGAGAAGGTAGCCTGCTGCTATATATCGTAAATTAACAATGTTCAAAGTCGACACTCTGAGGCTGTGTTTCAAATCACACCCTACACCGTCATTCACTATTCCCTACATGAGTTTACTAATATAGTCCACCTGACAGAGAGAATGAGAACTAATGAGTGAATTCAGACTAGGATGAACAGCTGCTGTTAACGAGCAGAATCACTGAAGAAAAGAGAAACAAGACAAACACAAGAACTACAACTGACTTCAGCCACAGCCTTAGATGAAATCAACTGAAGATTTAAACAATCAACAAACAGCTTTACCAGCTTCACTCATTACTAAACAGAATGACTTTATTTCTGTCAGATCAGAGATCAAAAGATCTTATTGAGAGATACAGAGATTTAGATGATGATGTTTTAATGTTTCGTTTGACGTTACCATTGTGGAGATCAGTGTTTGCTTTAGTTGGGCTCCTGACCCTTGACTTTTGAACTTTATGTTTGTTTGATTGCTATATCTGTGTCTTTACGATACATCTGTTATAACAATATTTCTGTGGGTGGTCAAAAAACTATGGCTGTTTCCGTCAGCCACGATCTACTAGACTGACTTAAAGTGTTGCTAGAATAATTTGGTGTTGAAATATATGAGTGAATTACAATTTTTTTTAATTTTATAAGATTGAACAGTAATGTGACAAACTGAACATATGGATTTAAGAACAGTTTGGCTTTTAAATATTTTAAGCTTCAAGTGTCAGCAACACTCAAAGAGACACATCAACTATCAGCATATGAATCTCAACAATGGTGACAATCAAAAGGTTCATGATGCAATGCATGCTGGGTACCAGCACAGGACAAAACTCATCCATGACTCCCAGCATGCATTTTGGCATTAATAAATTATGCCCCTGAATTGTACACTTATTTTCTTGAATTCATATGTGCTTGTATTTTTGCTTTTGTCTTAAGTTTTAGTAGCATGTTTTGTGATGTTCAGAACTTATCTGTTTATTTATTTTTTGTGATTGTCACCATTGTTGTGATTCATACGCTGATTTTGATCTGTCTGTCTAATTTACATAAAGGTTTTTGTTTAATGAGTGATATTTTCTTAAGTCTTTCATAACTTACGGCTCAGCAGTGTTCTTCTTTTGTTGTAGTCTCAATATTCAATAAGAGAAGGGACATGAGATTGGATCAGAAATAAGAGAATGTTTGTTTTTATCAATCTATAAACAACAATACCACATTCTTTTTTTCTGGTGACTTTTTTGCTATAATAAGTTCCAAAAATGTGTTTTTACAGCATGTGTTAAAGGTGTTGAAAAAAAAAAAAAAAAACTAAATTAAAAAAAGATCTCCATCAAGAGCTAAACTAAAGTAAACACTGATCTCCATCATGGTAGTGTGAAAAAAACACCTAAACCTCTTTAAATCTCAATAAGATCTTCTGTAGACATCTGACAGAAATAAAGTCACTCTGGTTAGTAATGTGAATCTGGTGAAGTTGTTTTTTTAGGAGTTGTTTAATCAAATTTTGAGAGATTTGATCTATTCTTTTATTTCAGTTGATTTCATCTAAGGCTGTGGCTGAATTTAGCTGTAGTTCTTGTGTTTCTCTTTCCTTCAGTGATTCTGTTTGTTAACAGTAGCTGTTCATCACTAATGCTCAATCATCAGTTAATCACAGAATTGTCTCATTAACTTCACTGATTCATTGTTACTCTAAAACTCTGTAGTATGCGCACATAAGTGTTCATTTTAAACTGAGGATTTTGTTTTGGGGTTTAAAGGGTTAAAGATTTAAGATGAAGAAGAAACATAATTTAACAGTAATAAACTGTAATTAATTTACAGGAAACAAACTGTAAAAAAAAACAAAAAAACAGTTATTTACTGGCACCCGTGCTGCTAGTAAATAACTGTTTTTCTGCAGTTTGTTGCTGTTAAGTCATAAATAGAACGCAGCAGCAGTTTTCTGTCAAGGATTTGTCATGTCGTGCCGCACGGCATCTATGGTGTAGACAGCATCACTGATTATAATGAGATCTATAGTGTTTTTGTCGTGCCCTGCCGCTCGCATCTGGTGTAGAGACATGGTGTAACTCGTTAACACATTTGATTAATTTTACAATCCTAATCCTAAAATAATTTAACGCAGTTAACACAAAATTACTGAAGTGCAATTTCTATTCTAACCCTTTAGCCAATTTTGCTTCTCTGCTTGCGATTATCAGTCCAATGCATTCAAACAATCCGTCCAAAACACAGTCCAATGCATTCAAACAATCCGTCCAAAACAGCGCTAATATAAAGGAAACCAGGCTGATTACATGAGAGATTGCAGAGAGACCAAAGACTTTTGTCCAGTTAAAACACAAACAATGTTTTCTCGACTGGATAACCAGTCTCGCTAGTAAAGTCATAAGAGCGTGAGCCCTCACACGTCACACTGCGCTGTGTGAAGTACAGACTAAACAGATTGTCAACACATCCCACCGCTGTATGGCCAGATAAGACTCGGGAGTCCATTTTTCTCGACTGGATAACCAGTCTCGCTAGTAAAGTTTTGATGGATAAATACTGCAATCAAGGTAAAGACAATTGCGGTGGCGTACAGGAGTCGTACAGTAAGCACTCGTGAGTCCATTATATTAATGCGTGTATGAGTGCTCTTGACGCACTGATCGCACATTGTATTTATGCACAGGCACAGACATTTCCATACATTCACGTTGTTTCCACACACATTCATGATAATGTTTTGATTTGTCATGTTTATGTTGCTGTGTTTAGTTATACTGAATGGATCCATGTACTTTAGTAGATATATACAGTCAGCAGGCGATTGGTTTTAAGGTTCTTTTGGCATCTCCATGTGGTCCTGTTGGGTATCACAACTTGGCTTCTCTAAAATGTAAAAAAGCTCTTTGCTGTTGCACTGTACACATACTATAAAATTCTGATTTTTTTCCTTTCATATGTGCTTATATGGACTCCTTATATAATTTGGTTCTTTGGTGTCCTTTTGGAGTTTGTAAGTGTCCTTTTTTGGAAAGACATCTAAATTTATGTTTTAAAAAAGCTTGCAGAAGATATAGATTTTTGAAAATCACCCTTCAATCTTTTGGTTTACTTTGCTGGATATAGCAAATGATGACAAAA
This sequence comes from Cyprinus carpio, assembly GCF_018340385.1. Classification (NCBI taxonomy): domain Eukaryota; kingdom Metazoa; phylum Chordata; class Actinopteri; order Cypriniformes; family Cyprinidae; genus Cyprinus; species Cyprinus carpio. Next base: position 21,607,985 of record NC_056593.1, on the reverse strand, counting down.
TAAACATTTGAAACAAGATAAATGGTCTATGCTTAATTTCATGAAGTGTGCAATTAATCACAGAAAAAGGATGGTAAAGTTCTTGATTATAATTATAACTTTGTGTTAGTCAGTATTACTTTTAAAGTTAATGTTCTAAATTGCAACTTCATCATTACAAATATAATAACATAAAAGTTTCAGGCAATAGATACCAATAGATTAGGTGAAGATTGTGAAAGTATCAGTTCTCAGAATCTTTAGAATGCAAATATTATTAAGTTATCTGAATGATTAGTTGGATATTCATTAAAAGTAAGGAATGAGTGCAAAATTTTCATTCTCTGTTGTATTTGTAAGAGTCTCTCAATTTGGGGCCACTCGAGTTAATAATAATTAGAACGTTAGAACACTCAATGACTAATATGTCTTGTTCTTTTGTTTCAAGACAATTATTCCTAAAAAGGTCTAGTGTATAGGAGTGTTGGGGGCCTTTATGTGAGCATGGACCTACTGGTACATTTTATTCAGCTATTTAGCTTTCTGTAAATGCCTGCAATTAATCTCGGCAGTTTCACCCCCACAAATTCCAAATTCCTCTCTGCTGAGATTCCTGCAATAATCATATTCAGTTGAAACTCAAACACAGAAAACACCAAACATAGGGGACAATTCATCTGTCCAAGAGGTCGATGGGGAATGCAACTTCGAATTGACAAAAAACTTAGGCTTTCAGATGGAGGTCATGAGCTGTAGTTGAGCTGAAAGCACAAGAAGGCGTCTGACTCTTTTATCCATGTGTTACTTATTTCTGAGTGTTTATGTTTAAAGGTGATGCAGCACCCGACAGATGGAGGCCAGATTTTGGGTCTCCACAGTAACGTGAAGGAAGCACCAGTGCGTGCAGCGGAACTGAGTGTTTATTCACTGTCCAGCCAACCGATTGACCCAGAAGACAACATACATAAACCACACAAAAATAAAAAATCAAAATATAACAAAAAAAATAAAAAATACATTAAAAAGGGAAATGACTCTGAAAGTGTGGTCACATTTAATACAAAGTTCTGTCATGAAACTCTAGATGGTGCAGGCCGATAGGTTCTACCTCGATCTGATATAATCACATCTTTATTCACATGGAGCAGGTGATTGGTTTCTTTTGCATCAGCAGCCAATGAGCTTGCTGGTCAGTATTCAAAACTTGGCTAGTGCTTGCTGTAGCAGCCGCAGCACACTTCAGAAACCCTCCACCTTCCCCAGCTCCACCTGTATAGATCTGTTACAGGGTTATTCCATATATATATGCAGCAGCAGTATTTCTTACATGCTCACATGTATTGGAAGTAGCAAGTCTCAGTACTTGCTTTGCCGCAGCATCGAAGCAGATCTGTTCCGCCAAGAGTAAACATTAACATTAACATTGCCATTTATATTACCAAGCTAAACTCTCAGAGAGTTGTCATGACAGAACTGTTTTCAATAGGAATCCACACAATCACGAATCACGTGAGGGCGAAAGATTTTACTAAACAAAAGTAACTACAGGTTCTAACTGGTCATGCGGATTTGCCATGTTGACCAACAGAAAGCTGCTTGGTTTGAAAGTAACTTTGGTGTGAGCTGTGCTTCATACATCGCTACAGTATTGACAACAGGCAGTGGACCTTTTTTTGACCATGAAATTTCACAAATGTACCAACATCTAAATAGCAAGGAGGGGAAAACATACTGGCTAAATCTTTAACCACTGCGCCAAACCACTTCATATACCCAGTTGTCCTTACAATTGCATGACTGTACAAACCACAATATTCCATCAGTGATTGTTTTTTTTTTTGTTTTTTTGTACAGTCATTACATTGACTTAAAGATGCTAATGGGTAGTCTGAGTGCATTAAGCTGCAATAAAGATAAAAAGTCCCCCGGAAACACTCTCTACCACAAAACATCCTCCCATCCATCATCGCAGAGCACACACAAAGAAAAAGTCACTGATGCTGCAGTACATTAAATGGGAAAGTAGCTTCAGCAGCTCAAGTGTTCTCAAATTGGAGTGATAAAATTTCTACAAGCTTTTAATGAATCATTTTTCAATGCTTTGGGTTTTTTTTCTGTTGGATGTCAGATGGTACTGTATGCCTGAGACCTTTGCTGCATTAAAATGTCAAGTAACATAGGGTCATTAAATGTCTCATTATCCTACAGACCGTTCTCCAGATATGGATAACTATTCTGAAGATGACGATGATAGTTACTCATCAGAGCAAGAGGCGAGTGATGACGCTGTTCAAGGCCAGGTCAGGAGTTCTTTCTAACATGTCTTTATTGCTAACATGTCTTTATATGTCTTGCTCTAAAAAAAATTAAATTTCAAATGAAGTGAAATTTCTATATAGCAACCTGTTTTCTGCTTTGAATGTAGTCTTATTGGTGTTAGTTTGCAGCGCTTACATTAACTTATTGGGAGTATTGGGAGAATTTCCCTAAAAAAGAATTCCATCACTGATAGCATTGTTTAAAGGGGTCATATGACGTTGCTAAAAAGAAAATTCTGTTGTGTATTTGGTGTAATGCAATGAGTTTATGCGGTTAAAGTTTTAAAAAACATTATTTTCCACATAATGTACATTATTGTTGCTCCTCTGTGCCCCGCTTTTCTGAAACATGTCGATTTTTACAAAGCTCATCGTTCTGAAAAGCGAGGTGTATGCTGATTGGCCAGCTGAATAATCCAGTGCATTGTGATTGGCTGAATACCTCAACATACTGTGATGCCGTCCTCCATCCTCCGACAGTCCTCCATAAAATGCATCACACAGCGTCACACACTGCGAGCTTAAGTGAGGAACGGCTGGAGGACTTGAGAATGGCGCAGCTGGTTTTGCGGCAACCACATGTGACACCCCCATGCTGGACTCCACTTCATCCACGGTGAAAGCCGTTCCAACGATCCACGGCGCGAAGTTAATGTATTTCCTCAGCGACCAGCACGTTCTTTCTTATCGCGAAAACTACAACAGAGGCCAAACAAAGTAGTTTCGCTTTCACAATGAAACACACAGCGTCTCAACAACATGGCGGCAGCGACAAGAGCGAGAATAAAAGTTACTTCTTCTTTCTTTGCGTGAACATTTGGGCGGTGTTATTTAAATCTTCCCACACAGTGACGTAGACATGTGGGGGTGTGTTAGAAAGAGGCATTTTAGGAGGGCTTGGACAAGTCTTAACTTTTATAAAGAATATCTCTTTGGATTTGAGACTTTAGTCTTTGCAACTTTACAGATCTTCTTTATGCACCAAGAGCTTGTAACACTCCAAAGAGAAAGGAAAAATTGAAATCGCATCATATGACCCCTTTAATGGCTGATTATACTAGACTTCGGGTGGTAAGTGATTAAGAAACTAGTTTTTTGCACTGTGTTGTTAATTAAAAAATGTGCCTCATATCTTTAGAAAAGCATCTCTACCTAACAAAAGCATCAAATTTCCTGAAATTGTTTTTTAGGACCTTTATGATGAAGATGATGATGTTCAGCGGAAACCAAAAAAATCTCGGAGGAAAATGATTAGAACCACATCAATGACCCGAGTATGTACAGATATACTCCCTCTGCATTTATCCTTGGGGGCCAGTAACAAAGATCTGAGCACTTTCAGAAAGATATTGGACCTAGGATCAAGCCCTGGGGAACACCATTTGTAAAATCTTTGTATACCAGAAATAACAGTTTTGCTAACTAATATGATAACTGTGTCGATAGCTGATATGATTCAATTATATTATACTGCATATTGCTGTCAAATAATCCACCCTGTTCTCTATTTGTTTCTGCATGTCTGATCTTTACAAAATCCATATTGGCTGACCAATATTCGTCAAAATACACTGAAGTCTTTGTTATCACAGCAGTAGTCTGATGACCCAATCTATTATCATAGATTAATTGTCTTGATACAAGTCACTTCAGGCAGCTACCTGATAGAAACATAAGACAAATTGCCTTTTTGTCCTGAAGGTGGTGTTCGGTTCAGTGTTATCTAGTTCACAGAAGGACATAGAATGTGATGTTCTAATCCTCTTAAACTAAGCTCACCATCAGGAACAGAATTGTTAACCCAGGATCAATGTGTAAACTTAAGAGACATTAATATAGATTTCCTTACACTTTTCTGAAGCATATTTTAAAAAATTGGGACCCACTATATATTAAGTGTTTAAATGTGATACAGTGAACTTGTGTTGTAACTCTGTACTTATATTTAAAAATAAATACTTGCATGTAATTACACCTATATTTAATTTCTGTAGTTACAGCTTTAATTACTCCTTAACCCTACCTTAAACATACATTTACATTTATGCATTTAGGTAATGCTTTGATCCAAAGCGACTTAAAATCCTAACCATAAACCAAAACCCTAACTGTATCCCACATAGATAGCAACAAAATTGTTTAGCAATACAACATACTGTAAGTTTGTTGTACCTAACGATTTTTTTATGCAAGTACATAGCAGTTAAAGACGCCTAATAATAAGCCAGACCAAAAATGGTGAATGCTGATTTTTTCATTTAGTCTTTTGCTTTTACCTATTTTACTGTCTTAACTAAAACACATACCAAAAATTACCATCATTTTTTATTTTGACATTCTCTCAATTTCTCTATAGCAACCCAATTTCAAGCAGAAGTTTGTTGCCCTCCTGAAAAGATTCAAAGTATCTGATGAGGTGAGAATTGTCTCTCATATGTTACATCAGAAAGAAATATGTTTGCCGGAAGTTCTGAACTCTCCACTCTCTACTTTGCGGTCCTGTGCATTGTAATCACAGAATCACTTCAGCCATGAAATTCAACCTTTATAAAAACAGCCCTAGGACTTGGCAATGATTGATCTAGTAGCTGAAATGTGAGAGGAGCTTTGATTTCTGCAGTTTTAAGATACAGTATGATGAAGAGCTATTCTAAAACTAAACTTACTGCTTTGCTTTAAGAGGACAATTCATGTGGCCATGACTTAGGCCATACATATTTCTAGAGCCTACTGGCATGATTTAAGCAGCTTTATGGTCTCATTGTTAGAGTCTAAGCTTGTTAGTTGATAGCTGTTTGACTCTTTGACTTCCTCGTCCTCTTGCCTTGGCTGCCATATTCCGTTATCCAAACCCTACAGCAAATGATCCAGATTTATTTGGCAATCATTCCAGCAACTTCCTGATTCAGGGTGATGACACAGTTTTGTTGCATTGGCAGGCTGTTCCCATGAGTAGCATTGCCAACATGGGCTTGTCAATGCAATAGTTCACTTTGGGTGTGTCTCAAATATGTAGTGTATTTCAAAACATCTATGACATAAACGTGATTGACATTTGAAAAAATGATATAACTTTTGGGAATTTCCAACAGCAGTCACGCCTTTCCAGGTTTTTTTTTATATATATTTTTTTTTTTGAGAAAACATTAACCACCATTCATAGCAATGCAAAACATACTATGGAAATAATTTGATCTATGGTGTTTTGCTGGTTTAAGTTGGTTTAGTCCTGGCCAAGTTAGTGTTATGCTTTTTTAAGCAGTGATAGTGGAGCAAAACAATGCTAATGTAAAGTCTGTTTGTGCGCTGACACATTTTAAATCAGTGTCCACTTATAAAGGATGGATCAGCTGTGAACACAATGCAGTGCAAAGATGAGTAAAATGAGTGAAATTTGTTTATTTTATTATTATCTTGGAAAAGAAAAACAATAGTGTAAATTCCCATTATTATAATAATAATTCATGTGCCTCCTTTACTTTAAGACCATCTTTTATCCTCTTTCTGTCTTTTGTTTACTTTTACAGAATGAACTCTCTGTCTTTTAGTCTCAGCTGCCTGAGGAGATGCATTTTATAGTATGAATGGGTCATTACTGGTGATTGTACTGTCCTGTGAAAATCCTGTCTGAAAAAGATTGCATTGAATGCCTGGTTTTTCAGCACATATTGGCTTTTTAAAATAGGCGAATCACACAACATGATTAAGTCACATTTTCCCACAAAAAACATCTCATTAAGGCATTGTAGTAATTTCTCATTAACTATAATATAAAATACCATAATGATATTTGTTTGGCATGAACTAAAGGCATTACATCACAATTTTAAAATTATTTATTTTTGATTTACAAATATGTAATTTGCTTAATTGCTTAATTATGTCATTATGCTTAATTGTCATGAAGTCATTGTGGTTTAACGTGACTTGGTCATGTTCTTCATGTTTTATGAGGTTTTTTCTTACATTTCCATACATATCTACATTTTATTTATTTTTTGCTGGCTTAAAAAGGTCCTGGACTCAGACCCGGTTGATCAGACGCAGGAGGTTGAAGATTTGGATCTTCTGTATGACAGTCTGGAGGTTTATAACCAGAGCGACAGTGGCCCAGAGATGGAGGACAATGAGAGTCTTCTCAGCACTCCCAAACCCAAACTAAAGTAAGAGCCATGAGTCACAGCGCTAGTCTGATGCATATTACACACAAAAATGGCAAGTCATTTTCAAAGTCACATCTGATTGGCTGGCTTAAACCAATTTGCTTTTTTGTCATTCCACAGGTAAATAAAGTCATGCAAAGTTCCCTGGCTGTTATAAAGACTTCTAAAGAGGAACTAGTGTATTTGACAAAGTTGCAGCATTTAATTGGAGACAGTTAGTAGCGAGCAAACTAGATATCCTTGTGGATATATTTCACATTGCTTCCAGTTATTTCAACTTTCACATTTTTCGTTCGGTTCGCACTGTATTGTTAGATGTAGTAGCTGTTCCTACTTCTAGATGCTCTAATTTCATTGGTAATCTTCAAATCTTGAGACTCAACAACAACAACAGCATTTTTTGGCCAGGGGCCTGTTTCAATAAGGAGGTTCAACCAACTCTGAAACTTAAACTCTGAGTTGACTTGCCCTGAGACTACAAACACTAAACTTTTCTGACCCAAAGTTTAGCGCGTGGACTACGACAATCAAATCGGAGTAGGTTTACTATGAGAAGTCATGATCAATGGAGCTCTGAAATTATGATTCACCATGGCAACAGCACCGACAAAAAGACGTCTGCATACTTCAGAGTCAATAAATAACTTTAATTCTTAATCACTGTTGTAATATCAGAAGTAAAAATGGTAAATTATTGAACTAATATTCATTTTAATGGAATCCCACAGCAAAAAAAAAAAAGAAAAAAAAAAAAAGAAAGAACGTAGCAGCATCTAAAAAATGAATTATAAAAACACAGTTCAATCAAGGTAAAGCTTTAAGCATAAAAGTTGCATGGTTGTAGGCTACATGACAAAAAAAACACATAAAATAAATATAATACAATTCATATTCCAATTCAAATAACATAATTAAATAGCTAATTAAATATAATCCAACCCAACACATTACATAACTAAATTAAATAAATTAAAACCTGACTTGTACTGGGCTGTTGCTAACACATTAGTCTTGTACTGGGGGGATAACCTGCACCATCACCACTGACAGATGAAGAGGAGATGGTCAAGTAGAAGAATTTTTAAAGAATAGGAAAAAGAATAACTGTTGCTTTTGTATTTGTAGAAAATAAAGATGACCAAATAAATTGTAAATAATTTGTTTAACAGCTGTGGTGGTGGTTACGGCTTATATCTCATACTACCCCTCCATCTGGCATCCTTCCATTCCATACAGTAATCCAATTCATTTTCAGAAGGTGCGGTGATGGGAATATGTGTGTCATCAATGCATTCAACCACACTGGAAATCCTGAAGAACATTCTAATTATTGGGTTACTTCTAGAGGTCACAGCAAGATGTTATCAAGTGAACATCATTTATCAGATTAGCTTCATTTAAAAACGAGACCTACAGTCCAATCAGTGAAAATCCTCTTTGACGGATTTGTGCCCAGGAAATAATTATCAGAAAGAGTGTGAGAGCAACGCACATTTTCCATATAAGTCTGCATACAGCGGGCTTACAAATGTGCTCCTCATCTCTGATGTTTCAAATAAAACTACCATTTAAAATGCTACCACTCAAATAAATATGCATGTGAATATGGCAAAAAAAAAAAAATGAAGAAAAAAACTCCCTACCCATTTATGCAGCCTCCTCGTCTACGGGATCCTGTATTTAAGGAGATGCCATTTTTGTCACTTTGACCGTGTCTGCATAATGAAAATATGCGCAATGAATGAATACCTGCACTGCAAAAAATTATTTTCTTACTTAGAATTTTTGTCTTGTTTTCAGTCAAACTATCTCAATATTCTTAAATCAAGATGCATTTTCTACATAAAAAAGAGATAAGGTATTTAGTTTTGTTTCCGTTGGCGGGGGGAGATGATTTAAGTGCATTTTTCTTATTTTGCTAATTATCTGCCAGTGGGGTCAGAAATTAAAAATATGCTTGTTTCCGTTTGCCGTATGATGGACATTTTTATATGGTTTACGTAAAATGCACTTAAATGCACTTGTTTCCCCCAGGAAACAAGACTAAATACCTTACATAATTTTTAATCTATAGAAATTGCATCTTAATGTAAGAATTTTTAGATATTTGTGCTCGGTAAGAAAAGCATTTTTGCAGCATTAATGAATGAATGAGGTATTTAAACATTGCTTACGCTTTAAAAAGGGGGAGGAGACTGTAAGAAACTCTGGGTTTGCCGAAGAAAACCTTCTCCCGACCAGGGGTGCATTTCCCAAAACCATAGTTGCTAACCTGTTGGTTGGCAATGGGTAAAATTGCATTGCAACCAACAAATATAATAAACCACTCATCAACAAATGTTCTTAAAAAAGCACCCCAGGTTAGGTTCATAGAGTAAGTTACCACGGAAACTGACTCTGAGTAGAAGTTACCTCTCTTTCAGAAATGGGCTTGACTTACCCTGCTTTTCTGGGTTCGACAAACCTCCCATTCTGAAATGGAAAACCCAGAGTTTCCCTCATTTCGGTGTTAACATACTCAGAATTTTCACTTAACCTCCTTTCTTAAACGGGCCCCAGGTATGCATAACATTCAAGGAATTTTTTGCCGGTATGAGGCATCCCACACACACACACACACACACAAAGAGAGAAAAAAAAATTACAATATTACACAATTACATAGTAGAATTTAGAGTTTGTATGGCTACTGGTAAAAAGGCTATTCTGAAATCTGCTAGTTCTCTTCTTTACCAAACTATAACGCCTTCTAGAAGGTAAAAGTCTGAAAAGATTGCAGGATGTAAAGGATCACGGACAATCCTCTGAGCCCCTCTCTTAACCTGTGACAAGTGCAGATCTTGAAGGGAAGGTAGATCAGTCCTAATAATGCGTTCTGCCATTCTCACTACTCTCTGAAGCCTAAACTTGTCCCTATGAGTAGCAGAGCTGTACCAAACAGTAAATGAAGAACACAGGACCGATAGAATCATAGCCCTATAGAATTTGCATATAGTTCCACTAGACAGATTTTATTTTTTTAACTGATGGAGGAAGTACATCCTCCACTGTGATTTCTTAACCACATGCATAACATTGTTCTCCCGCTAGAGATCACTACAGATGGTAGTGCCAAGAAACTTATAAGAATCAGTGATGCTCAAATTAAGTTTTGATATACTTATGGTAGGAAATTTACAAAATATCTTCATGGAAAATGATTTTTACTTAAAAAAATCGATAATTTTGACCCATACAATGTATTTCAATTGTTAAAAATAAACCTCAGCGACTTAAGACTAGTTTTGTGGTCCAGGGTCACATATGCTGATCCGTTTACATCATGAATAAGGCCAATGATTGTAGTGTCATCAGAAAATTTTTAAAGCTTGACCGTAGAATTTGAGGAAGGGGAGTCATTCGTATAAATATAAAATAACAGTGGGGACAGCACGCAGCCTTGAGGGACACCAATACTAAGGGTGCTCGTTCTAGATGTAAATACCCCCAGTTTAACTCGCTGCACTCTGTCCGTGAGAAAATTAATAATCCAGTTGCAATTGTTGCAGTTGTTCCTACTTCTAGCTGCTCTAATCTCATTGGTAGTCTTCAAATCTTGGGACACACCATTTAAAATATTATTTTTGACAAGGAATCAGTTTTTTTGTTTTGTTTTGATTTTTGTTTTTGTTTTTTGCTGCTAAAAATGATCGTTCTGGAGGAAAAAGAGTTTGTATAGGAATTACAAACAAGAGGAACAATTTTTAATGCTTGAACCACCAGAGTGAAAAAGTGAATGACTTCCAGTTGCTTTGTCTTCGCAAATCGCCGCCAGTGTAAACGCCTCTTAAAGAACACTTAGGAAAAATTAACTGATACTTTATCGCTGACCATGAAATCCAACTCTTGGCTCTAAGACTGTTTTTATATTCTTAACATGTGTATGTTTTCCATTCAGCCGTTCTTTGAGGGAATGTCTCACTCCAGCTCACAGACAGAGATCGGCAGTTTGCACAGTCAGAAGAGCCATTCGAGAGAGCAGACTTCCACTGTACGTCTGACATTTTGAATGTTTGAATTATCAGAATTAATCTGCCTAAACAAAGGCAAATACAGAATATGCAAATGTTGATAATATTTTTATATTTAATATAAATTTTCACAATTTCTTTCCTAATCTAAGCAAAGTCAAGCCAAACTCATCTATCACGGGACAGATCATAATACACCCAGTTTCTCTCATAACTCAGTTTTGACAAAATATGTAGTAAATGCATATTGCCTTTAGTGATCCCATTCATTGTCTCCCCAGGGGAAATTTATTTTTTTATGATAATGTATAAACTTTCAAATATAGACATGGAATCCAAGGTTACTAACTGATTATGCCTTTTGTTGTTGAAGCCAATATTTCATATACACAACTTCAAATGTGTGGTATTTTATACCTAATTAATATATTCTACTTTTAGATTCCATGTCATTCACAGTGCTTCATGAGATAAGAAATTCAATCCCCTATAAAATAAATTACACAGTCTTCTTTTTTCTCTTATTTTAAAGTAATTTTGCATCAAATCTAAGCTTGTAGTGTTGCGATTTATCTCAGAGTTGGTTTGTTTGGTTCATTTCTTGCTAATCTTCATTAAATAATTTTTTGCATCCCCTGCCCTTGTAGGAAAAAAGTGCACTTAATTTTGAATGTGCACTTGTAGTATACTTCAAATCTTCGAGGTATATTTATTTATTTTTTTAATCTATAATCACACATAATATTAATGATATAAAAGGCGACTTAAGTGCACTTTAAGAGAGTACACTTTCAGGACTGTTTCTTAACGCTCCTCAGTAAACTTTTAAAATCATTGATTAATAATCGTTAAATAAGTACACTTATTCTGATGTGTTGTCTAACATAATAAAGCATAAAGCACATGATTATAATTTGAACTGTAATGTGTTATTCAATATTATTTTTAAGGTTAGTATAATTTAAATGTACTAAATTGAATATATTTTAGACACTAAATATATTATAGTTTACCATAAATGTTCGTCAGTACATTCAGCAGCACTTTAACCATATTTCAAAGACAAAAGAAGTAATTATGAAATGACCTATAAAAATGCATTGAAGTCCTACTTATGGGGGCCATAAAAGCACTCTAAAGTTTAAGCTACAATACATTTTCATTTAATTGCCGTTACCATGCAGTTAAGTGCCAGAAAACATCACTTTACATTCGGTTCACACTTAAGTTCTTTTAAAATACATGTTTTCTATAAGTACTCTTTTTAAAAGTATGCTAAGGTGTACTTCTTTTTCACAAGAGTATGGAGGAGATAAGAAAATACATGCAGAACCAAAGCCTGAACCCCATGCTCACTATAGTGCTTTGTTTCTGTGTGTGTTTTCAGGGTGGCGATCTGTTAACAGTGGATAAGAACAGGATGGCGGGTGGCCGATATCATGATGACCCTACAGTGGTGGACTCTGCAGCTGGGGTCAGTGACAATTTTTGTATGTTTATACATTTATCGTACAGCAATTTTTATACAGCTGTCTGGAATAATGTAGAATATTGATTACTTGATGTATAGCTGATATCTGTTGTTTACTATCCATCTTTCTTTTCTTCTGTTGATTACCCTGGTTTCTCTCTGTGTCTATCAGTTCACATCTGCTTAAAGGGAAGAGTAACAGTGTGTGAGTGTTTAAATGTGTTTATTACCCAGCATCAGCACAACAACAGCCCTAATGAGGCACGTTTAGAGGGATGGGAGGAGAGAGAGAGACAGGGAGAAATAGAGCCAACAAATACAGTGCATCCATGTGGGACTTTAAAAACTTGTGGAGTAGGGTATATGTTATAATATTCTGCATAATTGGGATAGAATTATAGGCCTTTAAGTCATTATTCCTGGAGAGCCACAAGTCCTGCAGAGTTCAGCTCCATCCTGACAGTGGCTCTCCAGGACTGACTTTGGCCACCCCTGTGCTAAATCTTATACACTCACCTAAAGGATTATTAGGAACACCTGTTCAGTTTCTCATTATTGCAATTATCTAATCAACCAATCACATGGCAGTTGCTTCAATGCATTTAGGGGTGTGGTCCTGGTCAAGACAATCTCCTGAACTCCAAACTGAATGTCAGAGTGGGAAAAAAAGGTGATTTAAGCAATTTTGAGCGTGGCATGGTTGTTGGTGCCAGACGGGCCGGTCTGAGTATTTCACAATCTGCTCAGTTACTGGGATTTTCACGCACAACCATTTCTAGGGTTTACAAAGAATGGTGTGAAAAGGGAAAAACATCCAGTATGCGGCAGTCCTGTGGGTGAAAATGCCGTGTTGATGCTAGAGGTCAGAGGATAATGGGCCGACTGATTCAAGCTGATAGAAGAGCAACTTTGACTGAAATAACCACTCGTTACAACCGAGGTATGCAGCAAAGCATTTGTGAGGCCACAACACGCACAACCTTGAGGCGGATGGGCTACAACAGCAGAAGACCCCACCGGGTACCACTCATCTCCACTACAAATAGGAAAAAGAGGCTACAATTTGCACGAGCTCACCAAAATTGAACAGTTGAAGACTGGAAAAATGTTGCCTGGTCTGATGAGTCTCGATTTCTGTTGAGACATTCAAATGGTAGAGTCAGAGTTTGGTGTAAACAGAATGAGAACATGGATCCATCATGCCTTGTTACCACTGTGCAGGCTGCTGGTGGTGGTGTAATGGTGTGGGGGATGTTTTCTTGGCACACTTTAGGCCCCTTAGTGCCAGTTGGGCATCATTTAAATGCCACAGTCTACCTGAGCATTGTTTCTGACCATGTCCATCCCTTTATGACCACCATGTACCCATCCTCTGATGGCTACTTCCAGCAGGATAATGCACCATGTCACAAAGCTCGAATCATTTCATATTGGTTTCTTGAACATGACAATGAGTTCACTGTATTAAATGGCCCCCACAGTCACCAGATCTCAATAGAGCATCTTTGGGATGTGGTGGAACGGGAGCTTCGTGCCCTGGATGTACATCCCACAAACCTCCATCAACTGCAAGATGCTATCCTATCAATATGGGCCAACATTTCTAAAGAATGGCTTTCAGCACCTTGTTGAATCAATGCCACGTAGAATTAAGGCAGTTCTGAAGGCGAAAGGGGGTCAAACACAGTATTAGTATGGTGTTCCTAATAATCCTTTAGGTGAGTGTAGACTGAAATGGATATATATTTATGCCATGGAAGATATAGATTGAACTGTGTGTTAGCTTGTTCACGTCCACAAGTCCACATGTCTTACTAACAAGAAACTATTTTTCTAACCACAAGTGCTGTAGTTCCAACCATGCAAGTTTGCAATGCTGTTTGCGAATGTTCGTTGGAACTATAGTTTCAGAACTGTGTTGGTAACGATGGAATTTGTTACTCTAGTTGGCTAAAAATTTTGTGTACGATAAAATCGGGTATATGCTCCCCAGATCGTTCTTTCATCAATTAATTGTTCAGTTCGAACCAGTTTAAGAGGTGCATTGGAAAAAATCAGCATGTTTCCTAATCAGGCATCACTATTGCGTCTCAGAAGGGGTGGTGATTTCTCTAGTCTGGAATAATGAGGAACTGTATGTTTTTTATGAAATGTAGTGGAGTAAAAAGTACAATATTTTGCTTTGGAACGTAGTGAAGTGTAAGTTTCCCAAAATAAAAAACAATACAGATACTTGACAAATGTATCTAAGGTAACAAAAGAAATAAAAAACACTGATTAACAATAACAACACTGCTAAGTACTAAACTTCAGCATCTAAATCGTCCCACACCATTTGTACCCAAAAATTCAGACTCATATCCACAGACCAGAATATCATATTATGAGTCTTGGGGGTGTTTTTTTTTTTTTTTTTATCTGGGCCAGTAAGCAACTACCTAGCAACCATTCAGAACACCCTAGCATTGTAGTGTCAAGTTTTATGCAAGCAATCACCAGTCACATTTTCTTCATTTTTTGTCATTAGTTAAAGAAATGCTCTATTCTTCTTTCATAAGGCCCATCCTGTTTTTCTGTTTTTGTGCACTGACTGCTGATAATTAAAGGCTGTGGTCTGTGTCGCACACTTAATCAGTTCTAAGAGTATCTAGCGTGTGGAAGTCAAACACACACACACACACACCGCAATTCTGCTTTGTGGCTAAGTGGCTGTCACCACAGCAAGATGACAATTCTCACGAGCCCTTGAAGAGAGTGATACATGTTCCCGTCTGATGTTTATCTCTCCACGCAGGAGCTGGTGGAGGACGAGGCTGGTGGCGGCATGGCAACATGTGACACCAGCATGAGCTGGGACGTGAGCGCGGAGAAATTAGCAGGAACGGTGGGCAAACTCTGCAAGGCTGAGTCGCAGACTCTCATGTCACCTAGGTAACAGGCGCGACCTTATATTCTTAATAATAAATTTTTTTAAATGTGAATAAACTGGTGGCAATGCACCTGTTCAGACAAATGCAAACATTCGCATGCCATCCATTTGACATGTCTTTTCCATCACACTTCAGAAAACTCTGGCCAACCAATAAGATTCATACTTTTGGTCACATGCCCAGAGCCACTGATGTGACATAAAACTATAACTTGGTGGTGCTCATGAACAGACTATTTGTCTAAGCGGCAGTAAACAGTAGAGTAAACTGGCTCTGCCTCGTCTTCCTGTGACAAGTGAATGTTGAACAGGAAGATGTGCAATGTTTTGCATCACAGAGATGTTTCCTTAATGTAATGTTAATGTAAGCACCACCTACTTTCAGAGAGTGAAACTGCATTTTCATTCAGCCTGTTTGATGTTTTTTTAAACATTAGTCTCAACATATGAATCATAAATGTGAAAATCTGACAAATTTTTTGTGCTGAACATTCATGTTGGTGTCAGTAGGCCTTTACTGGACATTAAAATGAAGATTACAACTTTTCTTTCACACTTTATTTTTAGGTTCAATTCATGCTAAGAATTAACTATTAAAGTTTTTGCCGCTAGAGGTTGCATTTTCAAAACAACAACAAAGGCGAAGCTTTATGACGCCATGAAGGAGAGTGGAACGAAGGGAGATGTGGTTTTCACCATCCAGAGATGTACGAATCATGTTCTCAGATGTAATGAATAATTTTTTTTATTACCTACCTGTACCTTCCGAAGTTATTCAAACAGCAAATAAATTATATAGAGGAAGCGAGCAAAGAACATTTAACATTAGTGAGTTTAAGCACTCTCAGAAAACTCACCTTATAATCAGTAAAGCTGTCTATACACTGTTTGATGAATGAATCTCCTACTTATACTGTATCATACGTACATCTGCAGTTTGTTGTTTATGATGAGAGAATACACTGAACAACAAAACTCTGGTGTTTCAGCAATGACTCATCTAAACGCCTCTGACTGGCCGATGCATTAAAAATGCAACAGACTTGTGTGTGATTGGTTATAACATGGAACACTGTAAAAACACGGAGAAAAATTCATGGTGCAACATTGAGCAGATCTAAATTTAATGCTGCAGCCAACACTTTTCATTTCATTTTCATTTTATTTGTGACTGCCGTAATGGATTTAGTTTAACTGCAGCAGCATTTTTGTCCACGTGTGTTGCCATAGTTTCTACAAGCAGAAACCGATAGTGTGGATATTACGTCATTGATGAAATACATAACAATGTGCAAGTGGTTTTTGAATATTTTATTACGAAAATCTTTCATAATGTGCCTTTAACTATGACTTTTGCCTCAATAAGCTCCTAATCACTGCTTAGTTGTAGGGCTGTGCGATTTGGGGAAAATATCTAATTGCAATTTTTTTAAAGATATTGCTATTGCGATTTGATTTGCGATTTTATTTTTGCAAAGTCAAGCTTCAGCTTCATATTGTCAATAGTGTGCAGCACAGTATGGGTATCATTAACCTGCTGAAAAAAAACAAACAATAGAAACCATCACAGAAATTCTTATAGTTTCCATTAAAACAATAACAAAATTCCTTTTTATATAGTGTTTTGGGCATTATTCCAATAGGAATTACTGTTGTTCTATGGTTTCCCATCTGACAGATTACGTCCCACCAATAGAATCCATCAAATACCAGTAGACACCATTATAGTTTACATTAAAGCCAATATAATTACCAGTATATATAACCCTTAAATCCATTACATTTTCTATTGTGTTTTGGGAGGGGTTCTATTGTTTGTTTGTTTTTTTTGTTTGTTTTTTCAGCATGGAATATTTTAATGCTATTTCTACTTTTACAGAATTTACTTAATTACTGGATTTCACAGAAAAGATTAGTTTATTTTGTGCAAATAATGAACTGTATTACTTCAGTCAATTATTACGTAGGCTGATTTATTATTTTTTAAGCATTTGGGATTTTAAGAACAAGTGTGCTGAATGTTTCATATGTTTCATCTTATCCAAGTGAAATTAGCAAAGCAGTTAGACTGAATTTACACTTGTTTTAAACGCGGAGCTAGGTGCGAGTTGCCACAGATTGCGCACTTGCATCAACCTCGTCCTTATTGCCAGATGTGCTCATAGAGACATGTGGTGCGGAGCCGCGCGCGAGTATAACCAAGCATTACGAGACAGACTGCGTGTGTGCGGCAAGTGTAACAGATCCTCCGTGAGACGCGGCAGAGAGGAGCGAGTATGAGAATCATTCAGAGACAAAGGCTGTGTGTGCACTCTTCTGAATTGGGAATAGTGAACATGCATTATAAACTTCTTTCAAATTAGAAACTGTTGGGGAGATAAAATGTGCAACATAGCGTATATGTATTAATAAAAACATCTAAGAATGTACCTTTTATTCTCCAGCACTGAAAGCAGAACCGATAAGGGAGCTCTTGACATGTGTTGTGACACAGCTCTTGCAAATTAACGTTACCTTTTTGGTGTCTCGAAGTAATCTCATATAACATAAGTTTTTCTTTAGTATTACTTTACCAACTATCAATCTGACCCTGTAGACGCCATAATCACACACTCTCTCTCTTCAGCTTTCTGTTTTTTTTTTTATGGTAGACATTTATGCAGTTGGCTAGAGCAGAGCTGATTGGGGAGAAAGGAGGTGCGCTTACTCTTTTGGTTAGTAAGGATTGCCACTCAAGTCATGCATATGCTCTGTAACGATTCGATTAATCGCACAGCCCTACTTAGTTGTCAGGATTATACTGTCTATTTTGTGTTTTGCTCCCCATGTGCTCCCCTGACCCAGTTTCTCCCTCATGTGCCCTTATTTGGTCGTTACTGTTCCTGTCCTTGTTGTCTGTCAAATTAGTCATTCTGTTCAGCTGTGTTCCTCCCAATTCCCTCGTTATCCTGTATATTTAGCCTAGTCTGTTGTCTGCCAGTTGTGTACGTGTGTCTTCCTTCCCTTCCAAGTGTGGATTTACCCTGTGTGTTGGATTTAATAAATGGTGGCCCCTTCATTCCTTCCGGCAGCATATCGTGACATTAGTAAGGTAGTTGTTAAGTTTAGGTATTGGGTAGGATTAGGCTGTAGAATATGGTCATGCAGATTTTTTGCTTTATAAGTAAATAGGAAATATACTAGTAATATGCATGCTAATAGAAAACTAGTTAATAGTGAGAATTGGTCCGGATTCTAAAGTGTTACAACTTTTTCTATATGAATGTCTTTTTTATTTATAGATGACTTTATGTTTTTTGCGTTGTCTTAAAACATGAAAAACCATTATAAAAAATGAAATATAACCACAAATATGTCACCACAACCTACAATAAATTTGGTGACATACATCAGAGTGAAATGGCTAATGAAAAACAAAGTAGGGACTTGGTTCTATGCACCAGTTGTTGATTGAATGGAGACGGATTGGAATCAAGCTTGAAGTCAATTGTAGAAAGGCATGGGGTTTAAGTAAACTAAAGTCTGGCATACAGTACATTGGCAGAGAGAAGTCTGTTGTTTCACCGGAAGATTGAATTTGTGCCATTTTGATTAAAAATCTAAAAATTACTCGCTGCCGGCCGCCTGGGATGTGGAGGGATGGAGGGATGGCTGCCATCCGTGAGGGAGCGAAGGAGTCGCCGCCGTTCACCTGCTGCCCTCTGCCATGATGGGGAGGAGCAGGGAACAGGGGACTCCAGCCGGCTGCCCAAACTCGGAGGAGCCGTCGTCGTCCACCAGGTGGCGGAGGAGTGTCGGGCCGTCCACCGAGAGCTATCCAGTGCTAACGCCAGGCATTACCCAGCTGGTGGAGGGCCGTGCGGCAGTGTGTCTGGGAACCGGAACAAGGTGTTTTTTTTCTCTCTACCCTCTCTCGTCTCTGTCTCTCCTCATCCTTCCGTCTCCTTTTCTCTCGCCTCGTCTGTCTGTCCATACCCCCAGATATGCAGCGGCCACCGTGATCGGCTCCCCCAGAGGGGGGAGTAGAGCGCAGTCTCGTGGGTATCCCCAGGCCTGCGAAGGGTGATGGGGGTATGTGATGAGTGGGGCTGGTCCGAGAGTCGCGGGATCGGAGCGAGACCGGTGGAGTAAATGCTAATGCGCCACTCACCGGTCTCGAGTCCCACAGAGGAGCTCCGGAAGGATAAAAGGAGGAGTGATGACAGTGCAAGACGAGAGAGGACCAGGCCTGGACTTTACTTTGTGTTTTGATTGGGGCAGTCATCCGCGAGGGGATGAAGAAACACCCATCTGTTATCTTTCTCTTGTGGTCCATCATAACATCAAGTCGTCTCTTCTTCCATGTAGTTTTCTAGTTGTTTGTTCTCACAGACACGTACTAGACGGCATATGTGTGTGTTTGCATTGGCTAAAGAGCTCATTAAGACTCAGTCCCCGAGCGATGGGCTCACAGACACTTTAGTAAATGTGGAATGCAGCAGTGCATCACTGATTCGCCTCTTTTTAGCTTCTTTCTGTGGTGCCTTGGGAGGCAGAAGATGGCACAAATTGTGATGCACGGTCAGCTCTATTATAGTGCTACAGCTCTCAGTTCAGACTGAAATGACAACTGTGAAGTGTTCTTCATCTGTGAGTTGAATATTCTGCATTTATATCCGGTCCTGCTGGTCAATCACCAGACCAGCTTGGATCGTCTAGAAACCAGCTACAATGTTCTGAAACACACCTATTGCCTTCAACGGGTTTTAGCTTGGTTTTCCAGCAGAACCTATAATGTCTGCTCTCATTACAGCAGTTCTAATAAATCTTTCTCCTTGTCCGGTGGCCAGTAAAACAGACAGTAAGCTGCAGCGACGTCCACGAAGCACATCCATGAAGGACAGACAGAACTCTAAAGCTCAGAGCGATCGCACCAGCAGCATCGAGAGCGAGACCTCGCCAGACTCCAGGCTCATCACACAGGTTTGTGTAAGTGTGTGTTTGTGTCTGTCAGGATAAGAATAAGGAAATACTGTAAGACTGATTTATGTACACGAGTGCTCATTTTCTGACCTTATGTCCTTCCTGTCGCAGGTCCCGAGGAAATCAGTCTACGATCAACTCAACCAGATCCTGAACTCTGACGAACATCTGCCAGAGAATATCATTCTCATTAACACTACAGACTGGCAGGGACAGGTGTGTACTGTAAATGTTTATATACTAGTCAATCCCACATCCCTATAGTCTGGATACGATGGTGCCTTCAAAACAGTAACAGAGTTATAAGAGAGTTATAATTAAAGAAAAGAGGAGACTTGGCCTTTATTTAATTTTCCAAGAGTTCAGTGTTTGGTTTATTTAATAGTACATTATTTTAACAAGGGATGGTTATGGTGGTAATACAGGGCCGACGCATTAACCTGGGGATACAAACCCTTTGTATCACTTGTCTTGTCTGTTTGGATTTATTTGGACATGCATCCTTACCCGAGGCTGATGTGTGCCGCAGGGGAAGCCATTATTCACATCCCAGTCCTCATAACTTGTGTTTTTAGCATTCGCACTAATTCCCTCATGCTGCTTTTTGAACCGGGAACTCTGTTTCTGTGGCAGTATTTGAATGAGATTCTTCAGGAGCACAAGCAGCCGATTGTGTCCACCGTCTCCCCCGCAGATGTTCAGGCCGCCTTCAACACAATCGTCACCAGGATTCAACGATTGTAAGCCTCACCGGCCACAGAAAATCCTCACTGTGCACTCACAATACACCCCAGCACGCTTAACGAGTGAGAACATTAATTGAGTGGGTATTTTTGTGAGAACTGGAGTATGATTTTTTGTCTTTTGGTGTTTGTCGTTGTGTCAGCTGCAACTGTAATGCACAAACACCACCCACCATTAAAGTGGCGGTGGCGGGCGATCAGAGTTACCTCAGCACGGTCCTGCGCTGCTTTGTGGAGCAGCTCGCCAACAAGACGCCCGATTGGTTGAGCTACATCCGGTTTCTAGTCATTCCTGTCGGTAAGCAGAATAAAGCATCTTAAGCACATGGCAAAAGTATCCCTCAAATGAGAGATGTTATGTTAATGACAATGGGTTTTCATAGCTGCTTTTTCATATACACCTCCCTCAGTAAAACTGTATGTGTCAGAAAAACACGGAGACAGATTTTGTGACAGATTTTTTCAGATTATTTCTGTTTTGGCAGCTTAATGGAAGGGTTCACACAATTCAATTAAAACATGCATTGTGTTCCTAATAGAGTTGCCGCCCAGCTGATGGTATTATTTATGCACCAAAGCCAGGTTTTAGACATATTTGGTGCTTAGTGAGTGTTTATTTTGGATCTGATCTAATGTGAAAGACAACCAATTTATTCTCTGGTATTTCTTCAATGTATTTTGTTTTTGATCAGGTTGTCATCCACTGGCCAAGTACATCTCAACATTTGACAGTAAGTTCAATAACATCTTCATGGACGCAGGATGGAGGGACGTGTTCGCGAGGTTAGAAGCTCCTAATTCAGGTTAGAATCTCTGCTAATATGGGCTCTTCAAATCTGATGCCTTTATTATCTGATTTGATGCTGGTTCTTAATGTGTGTGATGTTAAAAATGTCCACAGATAATATTGATGTGGCCGGACGGGTCTCACAGTATCTGACTGGAGCCAGCCTCTCCCACCAGTTCCCAATTTCTGAAGCAATGCTCACCTATAAACAAAAAAGGTATTGTTTTGTGTATGCATGCTTGAGAATATGTAATTAATGATGTGGCACGTGTCAGTAGGCGCATTTCCATTACAGATTTGCACAAAACTTTGGCGATATTTTATGAATTTCGATAAAAAAGTATTGCGAAATGACGGCGTTTACATTAACCGATGTTGTACAACTAAAATATAATTTTTTCTTCTCGCGATAAGTCATGGCAATGGATTTTGGCTACACTAGCCATTATATTTAATCAAAGGAAGTGTATGTGTGTATCTTGACAGAAGCAGCATGGAGAGCAGCTTCTGGGACGTGCCGTGGGGCGACTGTAACACAAGTGTTTTTTGGAGGTTATAGTACATTGAAGAATGATCATATGACTTTTTACGTATGCCATGTGACCTGTTAATTCGGAAAAAAATGTGAAATATTGCTTTTTCGAATTGCCTGAAAAACTACCTCATGTGAGTGTAAAAACTCTTTTGCGATACATGGGTGTTTTTGCGAAATTGACGCGTTTCCATTAGGTGTATTTTCAATTCGCAATTTCAGTTTGCGCAATTTGAAGGGTAATGGAAACGCAGCTACTGATACTTGAATGTAGTGTATGTTTGTTCACCATCTGGTCAAAATACAGTTGAATAAAGTGTGTCATAACCCCAGAAGTCTAAATGTAAAGGGTTAATCTTACAAAATTTACAAAGATACCGAAGCCATATTTTTAAAAATATATTAAATTTATATATTAAAAATATTTATTTTAGTTCAAGAAAATTAAGCCTTTTTTATTATTATTACAGTAAAGAATCTAATGAAAATCACCACTGACAATAACAAAAAAGTACAACTGTGTGCAGATACACTGCAGTAATGAGAATTTAGGGGAAATCTGATTGATTGTCATAAAATAATCTTAATAGTACTTAAAGACTTACTCTTCTAAATGCAAAACCGTCTTTTATTGCAAAATATAAAAATATGAGGTGAAATGTGGCAAGCAATGAATTATTATGAGTATCATGAGTATGAGTAGTTAGTCCATAAAGTAGATCAAACAATCAGTTACACTTGCATTTTCTTTTTTTTAATTGTCACTTGTTTGTTTGACCTTGTTTTATTTTGTCATTAAGAAGTGGATGTGTGTTGAGGATGGCGCAGTAACTGTTATGCTTTGGGTTTTTCCCTCCTTTTCTTTTGTTTTTGCCTTCAGAAGAGAAGTTTGTATTTTGATTTTTACATCAGGTACCTAATCGTGTGTTTGGGTTGATGTGAATGTTTGCTGTGGTTTAAATCACTCATGCTCTCAGTATGTTAACCTCACACACCTGTCGCGTGAATACTAGTTTTTGCTCACTGTGTGTTTTGTGTTCATAATTCAGTCTTTTTGTGTCTTTAACTGATTTAGTTTGGTTTGAGTTTAACAGGTTTGAAGATAAGAGATGACTAACTGAAATTAGACGAGTGAATTACGGTGGTTTAGTGGTTAAAAATGTGGTGACTGACAGGTTGCAGGTTCATACCTGCTAGAGTTTCTATACGAAATATTACGATTCTGTTGAGTGAGGAAGACTCTTAAGAGTTTTTGTTAATATTTTGTATGATCATGTTTTTCAGCATCAATTTCATTAATGTGATCAACTTATTAATAGTAAATTAAACTAATTTGATTTTAGCTGCTTGCTATATATATATATATATATATATATATATATATATATATATATATATATATATTATATATATATATATATATATATAAAACATGATAGTTTCTTGTGTCCAAAGCAACAGGTTTTGGAATGATTTGGGAATAAAGGAATGTAGAATCCTGTTTTACCCGTTGGCAGTCTGTCAACAATCATCCAAATATTGGATGAAACATAGTACATACTGTACACACTGACTGGAACATAAATCTGTGATAGTCTGCAGTTCTGCAGCAGAAGGACGAGCACAAATACAAAAGGTCACACAACCAATTATCACTTTGAATGCGAACAAACTAGAAAAAGATAAAGGGAGGTATACAGAGAGAAACCCAGGGGTACAGAAAGTGATAGAACACCTATAGAGAGACAACAAAGAGAAATGAATGAAGTGATAATGGACAGCAGAGGATGAGTGTTGTGCTGCAGGTGTGTCATCAGATCACATTAAAATATCAACAATAACGCCAACCCTTCCTCGCCATCATTTTACAATTATTTTAGCTGATGCATTTGAGCAGGGCCTAAAATAAATGTTCAACAATGTTCAGAACCCATTTTATTTCTATAATGTTGTGCATTACGTGTTCTGAGTGAAAAGTTCAGCAAGGAAAATAAATGATGAATTGATTTCACCCATTGAGAATGAATTAAATGGTCACATTTTACGATTTTGTTTATGCTCCCTGGCCAAGCCAATCAAAACTCAAGAAAGTTAATTTTCTATTTGAGAAGACTGCTGAAATCAAAAGTCAAGTGGTTTGAACAACAAAACATGCAGAAATAAAAAATAAAACAGGAAATCATGTCATAGAGGGACTGACTTTTTGTACAGATCAATATGTCTCTTAAAATACAAAATAATTAAAGCGCAAGGTTGGTCAATGTCATGTGGTGCAACTACAGTAATTTGATATTTATTTTTTTAAAGTAATGATTAAGTTGTGCACGCACATGTATTCACGGTATAAGGAAAATATGTTGGGTTTAATCTTTACATTTAAAATTAAACTGTTACATTTAAACTTTTCTTTAAAATAGTAAATAACCTGGCACATGCATTATAATTATCATTATTATTATTTTATTTAAATTTTTTAAAGGTTTTCCTTGTTTTTACTATTACTATTACCATGGAAACTCTTTAAAGGCATTGACCCAGTTGGTGGAGTTTGCCAGTTCATGTTAGTCAGACAAAAACACTGCAATGTGGATCAGGCTTTATGCTGATAGTCAAGTCTGGCTACACGTGAATACATGCCAGCTCTGTTTATGTCAACTACAATCAACTAAAATCAGAATCTTGGAAGTTCCTTGTTTTCTGGTTTCACAAAAGATTAAAAGATTATATAACAGTGAGTTCAATAATGAAGCGCCCCCATAGCCTGCAGCCTTACACCCCCCGATTGGTGGAGGATGTAAGAAGCTATCCCAGCATCCTCTCATGGCATGAGCCCTCACACTCACTGTGGCCTCACAGCACTCTGTCAATTAGAGGGCACCACTCTGTGTCACACTATCTGATCTGACACCCCCATTCTCACCCCCATACCCTGACGACTTCACAAGCATCTCTCAGACCATCCGCCCTCACTGACAGCTTAACATTACGCGTCCTGTCAGCCCTGTGCTAACGACTCCCTCCTGTTTGACCTCCACAGCCCTGACGAAGACTCCTGCCAGAAGTTTGTCCCATTCATTGGGGTGAGAAATGCTTTCTCTTTCATTTCCTCTCTGTTGTTGTTCTAAAGTGTCAGTTGCACTTTCCACAAATATACTTGGTTGTCCAATTACAAAAACATTAGAAGCACATATCCCATGTTTGTTATAGTGGGAAATATATATTTTAATTATAAATAAATACTTAATCTTAATCATATAAATTAGTATCTAATTTAAATAGCCTAAAAACAATGTTTAGCACCATCCTGTTATTGCATGATTTTTCCTTGTTACACAAAATGATAAATTCCAACACAATCTCATTCCAATTTCTCAATTTTGACACAAATTTGTTAGCGCAACCTCATGAAGCTCAACCATTCAACCCTGTTACCATAGCTATAGTAACAAACAAAAAAGTGTTATCTACTAAAATTTTGTTTATGTAATGTTTATTGCAGGAAAATAACGAGATCACTCAAATTTGTATTTAGAGATTTTGGTAACAGGGTTGAAAAAATTGCAAACCTCATTTAAAATAGATTTAAAATAAAACGCCTCATATAATATTAAGTTTGACCTCCTGAAGTCCTTTTTTTGGGGGGGGATAAAACAAGACTTAAACATTTTTTAAGTTTGAGGCTTTTTTTCGCTTTTAACAAACAGAGAACCATTAATAGCATTAACAATATGTTCGGTAGTTCTAAGTGTGAAAAACAAGATTTTTAACAGCCGTCATATTTGTAAATATTAGAAGTTATTTTTTATGCCAAATTTGTTCATTGTGTAGAGCAAATTATGTATTGGTTACTATATATTGTATATACAATATAATGAAATATTTGAAACAAAATTGTTTAAAAGATAAACTTTAGATAAACAACAGTATGCTACGTTTCTTTTACATTATTTCTTTTACATTATTGTCACAACTTGTCATGATTAAATGTGTATATTTCCAGTTATCTTTAAAAAAAATTGTTTTTAACCCAATTTTGTATAAAATCGGCTTTAAGGGATCATATGTTGCGATTTCAAGTTTTCCTTTCTCTTTGGAGTGTTACAAGCTCTTGGTGCATAAAGAAGATCTGCAAAGTTGCAAAGACTAAAGTCTCAAATCCAAAGAGATATTCTTTATAAAAGTTAAGACTCGTCCACGTCCCCCTGAAACGCCTCGTTTAAACATGCCCCACATGTCTACATCACTGTGTGGGAAGATTTGCATAACGCCGCCCAAATATTCACGCAAAGAAAGAAGGCGTAACCTTTGATTTTCGCTGTTGCCGCCGGTGCCATGTTGTGGAGACGCTGTTTCGTTGTGAAAGCGATAATACTTTGTTTGGCCTTCCAAAAGAGGATACAACTAGAAATCAAGGGATACAAGACTACAGTGCCGGCGCTTCTGACTCACAGTCTGTAAGTGCATTTACATATGTAAAGGATTTGCCACTGATGATTCAAACGTGAGTTTTGAGGAGTGTATAGCAGCGGTTCTCAATTCCAGTCCTCCCCCCTGCTCTGCACATTTTGTATGTCTCTCTTATCGCTTCAGACGTTTGTTCTATTTGAACATAAGTGCCCTGCGAAGTGGACATCACAGGATATTCCGCCATGATTCCAGTTTAAAGCGAGCATATATGTTCCATTCAAAGTGCATTGAAGTGTGCGAGATGTAAATTTAAACTGTATTTATTTACAGAGATATATGATGTCACACTTGCCCGTGTATGAAGACGTTGCGCAGCGCAAATCTGTGAATGAATGTTCCGAAGTGAAGTAAACTTAAATAGATTTCCCCTGCTCAGGGAGTAGAGAGCAATGAACACTGTGTAGGGACCATGTCAATGGGAACACATTTCATGCACGGAGCTCACTTCTAACGAGCTGATTATCTGAATCAGGTGTTTTAACAAAGAGAGACGTGCGAAGTATGCAGAGCTGGGTGGTGCGAGGACTGGAATTGAGAACCGCTGGTGTAAAGTAGCGCTTGTCATTTTTCTGATCATAAATGCATACATGGTTTTATGTTTACGCGACGCGACGCAATGTGTAAAAACACAGTATAAATCATTATAATCTGTAATTATGTCCCCACTGGATGCAACAAATGGCTCGTTTGTAATGGGTTTTATTGTTATTGTCCTGTCGCGCTGGTGTTCTGACCGGGACATGCATCACAGTATGACAAGTGGCATAACATTTCCGTCACACGCTTGAGGCATTCGGCCAATCACAATGCACTGGATAGCTGGCCAATCACAGCACATCTCGCTTTTCAGACCGATGACCTTTGTAAAAAACGATGCGTTTCAGAAAGGCGGGGAATAGAGGAGAAACAATAATGTACAGTATGTGGAAAAAATGTGTTTTGAACCCTAAACCGCATAAACACATATCATTACACCAAATACACAAAATAATGTTATTTTTAGCAACATCATATGACACCTTTAACTTTTGTCATTTTGATCAAGAACAAGATATTAGAAATCACAGTTGATATCACTAGCAGTTGGTACCATCACATTATAAAAGTAATGTTAAGTCTAGTGTATTGCATTGTGGGATACAGTATTGTGCACAGTGCTGGATGTATATTGCACATTTTGTGGATATTCTGTGCATATGAAAAATACTACAGAAACTATGCTGTTCCAAACATAACTGACCTATGTAATTTAGGATTCGGATGTGTTTTTTCTTGCAGTTGGTGAAAGTGGGAATTGTGGAGCACAGCTTATCTACATCAGGTACGATTTATTTGAGTCAAGACCATAATGAAAACAATAACAGCAGTGAAACATGATTGATATGTGTGTGTGTGTGTGTGTGTGTGTGTCTGGCAGTGGACTCCGATGACGCAGTGATGGTGGGCGGTGTGAACATGCTCTCCTCACCTCCAGCACAGACGGGAACACCATACGGGAAAGACGTGACCTCCACCCCTCCGTCATCCCCCTCTGTTTCTGCCAGTCTCTCTGGAGCAGGGTACGAGAAACTGTGCAGATGTAGCTAAACAGCAAAGAATCCTGATCATTGTCCCAGACAACATACCGCAAACCATTTCAGTGGGAAATGAGGTTGGAAATGAGCATGAGTCAAACATGACCACTCAACCCTGTTACCAAAGTTACCAAGTTTAGTGCAAACGAATGCTGATCATTTTCCTGGACAACATAATGTAAACCATTTCACTGAGGAAAAAATTAAGTTTGAAATGGAAGTCGAACATGACCATTGGTGTCAGTGAAAAAGACACGTGAAAAACCTTACTGTATATCTACTGTGCACTTATATCTAAATCGTGTGTGTATGCAGCTCTCCAGGCACCGGGGGTGAGGTGATGGGTCTTCAAGTGGACTACTGGACATTACAGGGCGCAGAGAAGAAGAAAGAGGGTGAAAAAAGAGATGTGGGAAGTAAGTACACACTTAAGAGCAACTTCCGCTCACTGCAGGTTTCCCGAATCCCCAGCGGAGGAGAGCCAACACCCCCTCCTGGAATGGCCATGACCGTTGTCATGAAGGAGAAAAACAAGAAAGGTGTGTTTGGTTAAAATGAGCTGCAGACTTGTAAAGCTAAAAAAGTGGTTCATTTGTCTCCCATGTGTTGTTACTGCTGCTTCACATCTGGTTTCCTTCTACTCTCAGTGATTTTCCTGAGCAAGAAGCCAAAAGAGAAGGATGTGGATTCTAAGAGTCAGGTGATAGACAGCATCAGCAGACTCATCTGCACCGCTAAACACCAGCACACCATGCTGAAGGGTAAACCAACACACACACACAAACCCACACAATTCAGTGTAGAAACGCCAAGTAGAGCAAGTTCAGAATGAATGTGAAATTTGCTGGTTGTGATCTACTGCCACCCTGTGGTCACTTGTCTACTTGTAATTGCAGAACCTGACTTTACCAAGTGCAACATCCCAGCTAACAGAATTTTGTTATAAAAAAGCTCTCCAAATATTCAGTGTTGGTTCTGGGAACATAAAAAAATGTCCAGTTTTCTTGAAGTTAAAGGAACGTTTTTAAAAGTAATATTCTTCAAACGTTCTTTCAACTTAATTTTGATTTAAAATTCAACATTCTAGGAATGTTAATTTGTAACATTCCAAAAACATACAAATGTCTAGTTCCCTTAATGTTAGTAGAATGTTATTTAAAGGTTAGTATGATGTTCCTGAAGCATTCTTTCAATCATTCAAATGCCTGCTGTGAACAAGCACTGAAATATATAGAAATAAGAACACAAAATACAACTTTCTTCAGCCACAGCCTTAAATGAACTGAAGATAAAAGACACTAAATCTCTCAAGATCTTATTAAACAACTAAACAAACAGCATTTCCAGCTTCAGTTATTACTAACCAGATTGACTTTATTTTTGTCACACGTCTACAGAAGTTTGTTTGAGGTCACCATCATGGAGCTCTGTATTTTCTTTAGTTGTGCTCTTGAGCCTTGACTTTTGTTGAGTTGCTTATTTTACAGCAATTGCAGGTGATTTCAGAAAGCATTTCTGCATTGATAAAGCAAATCAACATGTCTGTTTTAGTAACAGACAAATGACTGCTTTATAGTCGTTTAGACCATTGGTTCAGGGGGGCGCCAGAGTTCACAGGGGGGGCGCGGAAGCGGATATGCTTTGAGGTGAATAAAGATGCATAAAATCAAATGTGTAATAAAAATATTTTTTAAAGTTTTAAATAATCATTGCTAACATTTTCAGTGACAGTATTCGTTATTGTCAAAAAACTACTTAAAAGTTTAATACCAAAAACTTAGAAAACAAAAAAAAACATAACAAAAGTTAGCCTTTGAATGTGTTTTGTATTAAAAAAAAATTGCAGCAAAACACCCTTTGAACCTTTTAAATATTCTATCAAGACACGAAATCACATCACCATTGTTGTGTTTCTGTTGTGTTTCAGTTTCAGCCGAATGAATATTTCATTTATTTTATTAAATAAAACAAAAAAAACATGTTTTAAACAAAATATTAACAATGACAGTATTTATAAACTCACAGACATCAACATTCAGCATATGAAGTACAACAACTGTGTTACAAATTATTTCTCTTCATATTGGTTATTTAAACCATTTTAATGCAGTCATTTACCTGTTATTAAAACAAACATGTTGATCCGCTTTATCAACGCAGAAATGTTTTCCGAAAATACCTGCAATTGCTGCAAAAAAAAAAAAACAATTCAAGAAAAGTCGAGGGTCAACTAAAGCAAACACTGATCTCCATGATGGTGACCTCAAACAAAACATTTTCCAATAAGACATCATCTATACCTCGGTTAATTCTCAATAAAAACTTCTGTAGACGTGTTACAGAAATAAATTCAATCTGGTTAGTTATAAATGAAGCTGGTAATGCTGTTTGTGGATTTGTTTAATAAGACTTAATGTATTTTATCTTCAGTTCATCTAAAGCTGTGGCTGAAGAAAGTTGTATTTTGTGTTCTTATTTCTCTTTCTTTCAGTGCTTGTTCACAGCAGGTGTTTGAATGATTGAAAGAATGTTTCAGGAACATCATACCTTTAAATAACATTCTACTAACATTAAGAAAACTGGATATTTTTATGTTTTTGAAATGTTACGAATCAACGTTCCTAGAATGCTGAATTTTAAATCAAAATCAAGTTGAAAGAACGTTTGGGGAACATCAGACCTTTTAAAAACATTCCTCTAACTTCAAGAAACCTGGACATTTTTTTTCGTTCCCAGAACCAACACTGAATATTTGGAGAACGTTCTTATAACAAAATTCTGTTATCTGCGATGTTCCTGGATAAACATCTTTGTTGACCCTGAAACAAAACTGTGATTAACCAATCAGATTTGAAGAACCATAGTTTTTGTGAAGTTTAGGCTTACAATCAGTGTTTGGTGCTTGTACATCAGTGTCATTCATCTATTGTTTCCTCTGATTACTAATGGTTAAGGCTAGGGTTAGGTGTAGGGATATGGACAAGACTAAATTTTTAGATTAAAATGTCGTTCTAGGGTCAACAAAATATGTTGACCTAGGAACACATCTAACTCAGCAAAATCAGGATGTGTACTTGTAATTATTTTAGTAAAACCTTGCATGGGTCCTTGTTAAAATAAATAAATGCAACTAATTTGAACATTCTATTCATCAAAGCATACTGAACAAAAAAAATCACAGTTTTAACTAAAGTATTAAAACTGTTGATTTTGGAGAAGCATAACTGAACAAAAAAACATCTTTGTTTTAAACTAAACTATTAAAACTGTTTTGAAGAACCATAGATAATAAGTCAGAAATGTTTTTGAGCAGCAAATACATCATATTAGAATTGTTTCTGAAGATCATGGTGAAGCTGAAGGTTGGTGTAGGGATATGGATGACTGATTCAGATTAAAATGATCACAGGAACAAAATAAATCTTAAAACATCTAACTTCAAATAGATAATATAAATTGTAAAATAAATTAAAACGAACAATAAATTTAAACAATATAACTGTTTAAACTTTAATACTAAGTATTTAAAAGTATTGTAAACAATAATAAATATAATAAATACTGTATTTCAGGATTTATTACAGTTATATATTAAATTAAAACAAAAAACAAAATTGCAGTGTGCTTTTTATAGTCATTCTAAATTTGCTATTACATAAGACATGATTGCAGTGTGCTTTTTATAGTCATTCTAAACTTTCTATCTAAATTTGCTATTAGATATATTATTGTGTGACTTCTAATAGCAGTCAGTTAAACTGTCTTTGTCTCTGCAGTGTCCATCGATGGCGTAGAGTGGCATGACGTGAAGTTTTTCCAGCTGGCCGCGCAGTGGCCGACTCACGTGAAACACTTCCCTGTAGGAATCTTTGGCTACAGCAAACCCATGTGACCTGCTGCTGCCATTTACAGATGGGGGATAAAACAGACAAATGGATTTTCCTGTGGAAATGGTCAATTTAAAAGCCTGTGTCCTTGACAGAAATGTTGTTAGTGATGTTACTTGTCATTTTTTGTTGCTTTGGCGGTGGAAGGATCATTGGTCTTTAAATTTAAGATGAGCAGCACATGTTGTGGTAGGAATCGTACCAGCACGTACAGCAGAATCAGTTTGCACTTTGTTGGGTTAAAGTTTGTTATTATTTCTGTGAAATTTTCCGTGTTGATAATTGTTCTATGTACAATATTATAGGGTGGGATATATGAAGTGAGCTTGTTTGAAATTTTATTCTAAAAGTTTGTGTGGGGTTTGGTAATGTCGTGTTAATATTTACAAATGGGAGAGGTTAAAGGAATAGTTTGCCCATCTTATGACAGATATGTGTGAAACAGTTCTCCGTAGCTTGTAAATCTCATTCTGTGCCAGTTTTGACATCGGTAAATTGATGATAGCATTAAATTAAATTTTGGGTGAACTGTTCCTTTAAATGACAAATAGGAGTGATTCAAGTGCAAGTGGGAGGGGCCACATAACTGGTGGGAGGAGTTTATGTTACTGTTTGTTGAATGATTTTAGTGTATCTGTGAATTCTAAAGGGCACGTCCTTTAAATTTTAGTAACGAACACTTTTAGATTAAGTAAAGTGTCTTTGGTTATTTAATACAGTACTTTATAATTTCATTACCTGGATGAATATGACAGGCGTGTTGAGGGGGATGGGAACACATGTGGACTAGTGGTGCTTTGGTATTTTGTATGAAGAAGGCAGATTGTGTGGGTTCAGCCTAAAGGGAAATATCAGTTTTTAAAATGTTAAATGCTTTAAAAAGCCCTTTAAATCGTTTTATTCCCTCTGTGTAGGGTGATGAGGAGAAATTTTCACTTTTTACTCTTTTAACATTTCTACCTTCCATCTCTGATCGTTCATGGTGACCATGTTACCAGGTGTTTTTAGAAAGGCTGTGTCTTTGTGTTGCATACAGGGTCCAGTTACTGCCGGCTAATTAGGGCTCATACTAAAAGATTATTGGGATGATTACAGGACGTCCGGCCAACTTTTTGTAACTTCTGTGGTGGATCTGTTTATGTTTTCTCACTCTTCAAAAGTCCCTTTACAAAAATTGCCTGTTTGTAAATACTGAGGGAGAGTGATAGTAGCTTTACCTGTGGTTGTGTGTGTGTGTGTGTGTGTGTGTGTGTGTGTGTGTGTGTGTGTGTGTGTGTGTGTGTGTGAGTGTGTGTGTGTGTGTGTGTGTGTGTGTGTGTGTGTGTGTGTGTGTGCATAAAGCTGTGTAAGAGTGAGAGACAGATAAAAAGAATTTCAGTATTAATTTCATTGAGTTTGCTGTTATGACTTGTGGCGTTATTTTACAGCCAATCTCAAACTGCGATATAGTTACAATACGCATAAAATCGATGTTTTCATGTCTTTCATGAACAGAACTGTTACAGTTCTTTTTATTCTATGTTTTAACCAAGTTTTTGTACTGGTTTTGTTTTTTGAGGTGGACTGCTGAGGTTTGTTCAACCATTTTGGGCCTCTGGTTGTTTTTAAGCACTACTTTTAGGGCAACATAAGATGTTTTTTTTTTTTCTTCTTCTTTTAATCTTTAAAACTGAGAGAACACTAATATTTGATCTGTCTGTTTCAAATAGAAATGCAGACATTTGCACAAACCGTATTTTTAAGTTAGACAGTATTGATTTTGAATGAACCACTGAGGAAAGCTTCTCTTCTTCTATTCTCTGTAATGTGTGTACATAAACGTACAGTATACTGCCATTTCATATACTTTATACTTATTTGAATTGTCATACAAATACTAACATGATTTTAACCATGGCTGCATTGTGATTTTTTAACATTTACTATTTGTTTTTCTATTTCCCTTTTTAAAGGAGTTGAACTCTTTTATAGTCTTTTTCTTTTTTTGTTTTGGTTTCAGACATTAACATGTAAATGAAAATAAGAGAGTGACCCAGTGTGTTCTGTTGAGTGCACAGAAAAAAACTTTTTTTTTTCTTTTTTTCAGTATTTGATAAAAACGTACTGGAGGATTGTGCAAATAAATGACAAATAATAAAAATATGTTTGTGTTGTTTGTTCTGAAACCGAAGACATTAAATGTTGTAAATATTAAAGTATGATCCTTTTTAGATTCAAGTATCTTATTAATTGTAGAAAATCTATCTAATTTATATTACCAATACAATATTTAAACTTATATGGTAAGTATTATGCTACCTATTGAGAATTTCCCAATACAGTAAATATGCATTCAGCGTTATCATCGCTGTTTTTAGTGTAACGTTACTTTAAGGTGTTAAATGCTGCACTGCCATCTGTCGACGGGAATCAACACAATCGTTTCTTGAGTTTTATGCGAATTACACTGATTCTAATAAGTTTTAAAGAGTGGTCTACACAATACACAATTCCCTTACTTGGTCAACAATAAAAGAAGCGACTTACGGCGTCTGGCTTCAAACCTTTTCAGCTTCTTCGGTCTAAATCAAGTTAATTACTGTCTATAAAGTCCAGTGTCCTCATTTTTGTTCACCAAACATCCTTATTCTTCTTTTTTTTATGAGATTTGTGACAGACTGGGTGCTCGCTAACTCACCAAACATTAATACTAGCATATCAACAGGCAGCAGTCAATGACCCATCTAGAAATTTTTCATGTTCTGTGAATGTTTTCAGCGGCAAGTTTTATTTTAGTTCCCAGAATGTTCTGCTGAAAGGTAATATAACATTCTCTAAAAACATTCTGTGTGTTGATAGCATTGTTAGGACATTATCCTTTAACATTCTAATAAAGCTTCTCATCACACTAGATGAGGACTTACATTGCTCAGAAGTCACATTTAGGTTGAAAGTGAAAACCTAATCAAGCTCCAGCATAAATAACTCCAAAAACAGCAGTTTTAACTGTTTATCACGGCAAAAACAGTGAGCGAAATATGTGATCCGGTGATGCTGGCTACTTGCTGATGTTAAAGATATTATCATGTAGTGACCTGAATTCATCTAGAGTCTAATCTTTGGTATTAATTTCATATTAGAGACTACAATAAATGAATTTCAACAGCATAAGATGCAGCAGTATTTCAGTCAGTCAATCTGTATTTCTATCTGTACTTTTCAAGAATCAGTGCATGAATCTCAACAATGGTGACATGCTTCATGCCGCAATGCATTCTGGGAGCCATGGATGAGTTTTGCAAGATGCACCCAGAATACATTGCAGCATGAAGCATGTCACCATTGTTGAGATTCATGCACTGATTCTTGAGGTTTGTGTGACAAACAACTTTTTTTTTTTTTTTATCCTTGAAACGATCTGATTGAAATACTTCTTGATCCATTGATTTTCAACAATATATAATCTACAACAAACAACATACAACAAACACCATAAAACAAAACTTATAAAATCAGACATCTAAATTATTATAAAACAACAATTAGCAAACAACATCATCATCATCATCTAATCACGTGTTGTCTTACTGTTTTTGCCATAACATACATAGCTAGAGAAAAGCATTGAAAAGTCAAGTGTCAAATTGCCCAACTAAAGCTAACACTGATCACCATAATGGTGACAGCAAACCAAACAGTTACTTTTAAACAGACATCAACATCTAAACCTCTGTTAATCTCAATAAGACCTTTTGTAAATGTATGACAAAAAAGTCAGTCTGGTTTATAATAATTGAGACTGGTTTCACTTTCCCTTCTACTTAACGATCGCTGTCTGTCAAGAGCGCTATACTGCATCATTACACAAACAGACTAACGTTTCCCTGAAGAGGACAGTTTTCTGTTGTTTATCATGATGGGCATGGTCTCTGAACTTTTGATCACCCCTTGCATGTTTAGATAGCACGAATAGTGTACCTTGTAGTTTACATTTAGAAAAGTGAGCACAGCGCACCTGTGCATATAACAGACTGTCATTGGACTCCTCCTCTTTAGTATCTTCATCATCTGATCCTTCATCTCTGGATGTATAATAGTCCATTATAACATATTTTAGGGCACTGACCAATGTTAATGCCAAGTTTAAATGCAGCCCAACTGACATTGTGTTTACATTGCACTGAGATCCGATCACAATGTGTCCTGGACTACCTCTGGACCGTGACAGGCTGATCAGATAACATTACGATCAGAAGTGCGTTTACACTTGTCTTTTCAATGTGTATGTGGACAACATCCAGATACAGGTCGCATGTTAATGCCAAGTGTAAATGCAGCCTAAGTGAGCAGCTTCAGACTGCATTGTTTTCTTGCGCTTCGCCATCTCACGATATTAAAAAATAAATACATTTTAAAAAAAACTTTGCGTGCCATAGTTTACACAGGACTGGCAGGAAATGTACATGGATACACCTTTGTTATGTCACGAGATAAATACAGATACTTTAACGCTTGCTGCAATAAATCACCACCTCCATGCACTAAACAAGTGTAAGGGAAACAGGTCAATTTAGCTCAAAGGGAATCATTTAAGATTTTAAAGGGAATTCGAACAGAATCACTGTTTCACGGCTGATCACTGAAACGGCCAGCGATTCACTGAACGAGCCGTTTAACATCAAATCTGCACTGGATATTAATATCCAAAGTATAGTGAAAACACTATTAATTAGCACAGTAACAAGATCGGCAGTTTAAGACATTAACTTGTGAGCACAAAACACAAGATACTTCTCTTTTCAATATAAATAAGGCTTTATTAGATAAATCTAAGACATATAACACTAATCTAACACATAAGCACACGCACTCACACATTCACACAAGTTGCAGTAGGATAGAACGTTAGGAAAGAGTGAGTTTAAGAGAATGAAAATGTGAAATCCCAAGTTTACAGCAATACGTGAAATTGCATAGACATGAACCACCATTTAATCACTTAATTAACCCTCGCACTGAGTTCCTCAATGAGGTTAAAATTATATTAGATAACACCAGTACAGATGTGAGTCTGGAGGTTACTTGCGTTGCCTGTTTAACGGTGTTCCCTTTGTTGTCGCTGAAAAGGGGGTTTCCCGAAGTTGCTGATTGGCTGGAAGTTCAGTAGTCGCTGAAGTGACGTCTTGGGAAGCCCGTGGTTGGGGGTTGGCTGAAGATGCGGAGTTGTGGGCTGGCTGAAGTTGAACGGGCACTCGAGGTCAGACTCGGAGATACGGCGTTACAAAACTTAACTCAGAACACGAAACTCTCAAACGGAAAAGAAAAAGAAGTAAAGTTTGACGAGACTAGGTGGTGTTTCTTCTCATCGTGGCTAAGTAGCAGCAGGCGTGCAGGCCGAAGCACGCTGGAACGGCGCCCGAAGAACGCTAAAAGTGATGACAAAGCATGACTAAAAGCTAAAGCTAAAAGCTAAAGCTAAAAGCAGGCTAAAAGCCGGCATGACTGATAGCAAAAGCTAAACGAAAGCTAAAAGCATGACTAAAAGCTTAAACTACAAGCAAAGCTAAAAAGCAAATTTGATGGGTGTCCTGAGTATTTAAACTGGCCTTTTGGCCACACCTCAAATGTCGTCTTGACCAATTAGATACTGTCTTTTCTCAGGGTGTTGCATTGTCTGTCCCACCCATTCATAAATCATATGTTATCTTATCAAGCTCGTGGTCCGAATTTTCCCGCTCTTGCAGGGTATAATTTGGACATGATTCCTATAACAAGAATATGATACATTTGACAAATAACTGATGGTCAGAAACGTTTCAAGCAAGAATATTCGAACACACACATACTAAACATGAATATGATCCCTTAAGCTATTCAAGAGTTATTTAAAAAGACATACACAATAAGTGATTAGAAACATTAAAATCAAATGTGGGGGTTACATGTATGATATGGAGTTAAGCAATGGACTGATATCCATTTAGAAGTCTTTTTTGAGTTCATTTTGTGCATATATGCATTGGAAGGCATTCTCTGTGCCATTCTGGGGAGTAAGGATATGTCCTGTGGAGACCAGAGGGGTTAACAGGTCTCCTTAGGAATTTCAGTCTGGTTTTGCTAGGTGGGGGGAAGTCAATCCAACGATATTGTTTACTCTCATGGCTTTACATGGGAGGTTTAGACTGTCCATTTCTTCGATTACTTGCCCCAAATTAGACAATCTCTTCTTCGAATTGAAATTGTCAATAATTGTTCCAATGGTGTTAATGTTGAAAGCTGTTCTCTGAAGAGTTGGTTTGGTTATCAGATTGTGGTGCTGGGAGTTGATTTACAACATCCTGCCTTTCTGTGGAATTCGGCTCATGTTTCAACCAGGCTCCCGATCGAATCTTTAATTTGTCTGGTTCACGCTACACATGAGAGAAAGACAGAGTCTTTTCTGCTTGCTGCAATAAATCACTATTTTTCTGCACTAAACAAGTGAATTTTGCCAAGATATTTAAAGAGATGATAGAGAAGATGTTATAGAATAAAAAATACTTTGTTAAAGGGGGTGTTAACTTTTTATTCCTTTTTTATTTTATCCTTAAATTTTATACCTTGAAAGAATTTGTTAAAGGGGGTGTTTACTTTTTATTCCTTTTTTATTTTATCCTTAAATTTTATTCCTTAATTAAATTTGTGTTTAATGTTTAATATCAGATACATAAGCACACTCATACAAATTACCTTCATCTTTATCATTTATTATCTTGTATTGCTCTTAAAGCCGAGCTCATCCTCACTGTTAAGACCTGATAATTTAGTCCTTTATAGATGTTTGTTTCTTTGAAAGACCAATTATATTGTGTTACAATTCTAGCTGCATCTTATAAACAAGTCAGTATAATTAAATAACTAACTGGAGTAATATAATTGATTACAAAAATAGCTAATAATAAAAATGCATCACTGAAATTCTATTTCAAAACTGATGCACAGAACTGCCACATGTCACCTTTCATATTTGTATGATCAGCTTCTAGGTCACGTGCACTTCTGTGTTCCGCCAACAGGTGGCAAAGTAAACTGTGATCTGACGTCATCCGTCACAATATAAACATTATTATGCTGAGCGTTTTATTCCTTTATGGATTACTTAAATAACGTTCTGTTTATAAATTCGAACCCAGACAGTAATAATAATAACAATGTGAAGTAATAGTGGCAGGAGCAGGAGACGAAAGCAATTACATATGTAAATTTTACACCCTTAGCATTCTAAACTAAGTCTAATTACAGCTCTATGCTGACATGATTTATGAGACATTTGCCTTAAATCAAATTCATCTGTAAATTATCAGATTTATTCCTCTCAAGGCCTATCTTATGAATATTCATTATGTCTATCATGTAGATTACTTCGCCTCCATTCGTCGAACCGCCTCCCACTTACTGCATTTCAGCCAATCAGCAAAGACTGCCACGTTAAATGATGAATATTAATGAGGCAAGCCTTCACCATAGTAGGATTGGTTGAGCGCAGCCGCAGAAGAGCGCAGTGCCGGTGTCCGGTACTCGGTGCTGCTGACCTCTCCTAGTCTACCTCTGGATGTGGGATGTATTTCTCGTAGTCTGGCCTTGATTTAATACGGTGTCGTAGATTAATGCAGTGGGCGCAGCAGTGATCGTAACAGGTATGTTATGATATGTTAATGAGCATCAGAGAGTGTCTGTAATAATGTCGATATGTACAAAGTGTTCATACTCTGAAGTAATCATTGCATTTATACTGTAACGTTTAGTAGCTTTACACTTAATCGTGTGTGAGTGTGTTATGTAGTAAGCAGTGGCTCTAGAGATGTGTATTGAGTGGTAGTGTCAGTATATCTAGTGTGTTGTGAGTGTGATGAGTGTGCTGAATTGGGCTGTGTTTTTTCGGACAATGGGTCATAAACTCAGATGATGGTACAGTGACCTATGGACTGTGTCTCGCATGCATCAGCAGTTATGCATCATTCAGGACAACACCCCACCCTCACACATTCATCCCTTACATATACACACCTGGAATACAGTATTACAGCAGATCTAATGCCTGCTCCGGCTAACAACACCCTATACATACATCATAATCATAATCATAAACACTCAGTACAGTCCAGCAGATGTATGTTTACCGTCTCTGACAACCCCCTGTTCGTGTAATGGCTGTTAGATCATCATGCAAACACATCATTTTTTGCAGCTTGTAATGTTTTGACATGTTTTTAAATTGTGCTTCATGTGGTAACAGCTATATGAATTAGTTTTATACAAAG
The DNA here is from genome assembly GCF_018340385.1 of Cyprinus carpio. Classification (NCBI taxonomy): domain Eukaryota; kingdom Metazoa; phylum Chordata; class Actinopteri; order Cypriniformes; family Cyprinidae; genus Cyprinus; species Cyprinus carpio. The sequence goes on along the minus strand of NC_056593.1, from coordinate 21,567,884 downwards.
ATTTTTATATATGTATATATATATATATATATAACAAATAACACCATAACTTAAATCACACAAAAAAAATGACAAAAAAATACAGGGAATAGAAAATAATTTCAACAAAACTGCTTATTAATATTTGTGGTAAAACTGTAGTGTGGTGCAGAAACATACAGAGAAAACATAAAACACAAATTACAAAATGATACATTAAAAACAAGATCTGTCATATATATATTACAATAAATTCAACAAAATTTTAAAGAATAGACACCAAACAACAATTTACATAATTCTTTATGAATTAGGGACACGTTGTGCACAAGATGCACAGTATGCGTTATATAAACCTGTATTTTGCGTTAATCTCAGACTGTCATGTATCTCACACCCTCGCTGGCTCTTTCATACCTCAGCAGGAAGAGGTTTAGAGCATTTGACTGTAGACACGGCCACTCCTCACTTCAGCAAACACTTCATGTCAATAATGCAGCCTGATAAGAGCCACCCATCACATCACTATATCATTCACAACAGTCAGTGCTGAAGTTAGCCGTGACTGGATGTGCAGTTTAGAGTCTGACTGATCTGAAGATGCTCAGTTTGAATTATTCTGAAGAAAATACGAGTGGTGTTTGCTCAGTGCTGGTGCGCAGTGGATTGTTGCCAGGCTGGGTGCTCAGTGTTTTGACTGCGCAAGTCAAAAATACATTTTTAGCTCTTCTACCTGGAGGAAAGTGCAACAGCACAGCAGACAATTTAATGATTCAAATCACAAAGGCTGAGCAATATTAGCAAACATAATTAGCAAACTTCACTAGTAATAATTAAAAAAAAGGCTGAACCATCAAACACTGAACTACAAACCAACATTATTTATTTACCAAAAACTACACTGAAAATGCAGTTAATGCTTATTCATATGCATTCATACATACATTAAAAAGGTTTTTTCTTGTAAAAAGAACTTCAATAAAAATCCAATGAAATCTTACTTAAATATTTCACATTAAATTCAATGTTTTACTTGCTGAAAGTAAATACTACACTATTTTGTTTTTAGTGTAGAATGACTTGATTTTACCTCTGTTGACTATGTTTTAAGACGTATTTCTAAATTAAAATTAATTTTAATACTTTTTTTGGAAGTCAAAAATGCCCTGATATCGTAATGAAGAAAAAGACTCATTACAAAAATTCTAAAAAAGAAAAGTAGTTTGGCTTAATAATTATTTTCTTCAATAAAATATTGCCTATTAATATTTGAAAAACGATTGTCAGCCTATTCACGGTATGCAGAAACATGCAGAGAAAACATAAAACAGGAAATTATATCATAGAGACAGACAACCCTCCTGACTTTGTGTCGAGGTCAGTAGGTCTCTTAAGAATGTGACCTTTTATGACAAGGAAAGTTTAGGTCACATGATAAAATGTCATGCGGTGCAACTCCCTAAAATATAATGATAATTATGAATTAAAAAGATGTGCACACTCACATAGAGTTGTAGGGAATTTAAATGTAAACTTTTGTTGAAAATAGTCAAAGAAAATATTTTCAAACTGTATTAGACCAATATGAATACAGCATTGTATATGTGTTTTACATTAGATTTTTTGGAAATTTTTATTTGTCATCAACCCAGATAGGTTTGAAGCGTTCAGGTAAGGGCTTGCCTGTAATATGCATTAGAGGTCATAAATCATATGCTAGCTCTAGCTCATTATTGAATTCAGAATGCTAAGAGATTTAGGAAGCAAACCCTTTCCCATTGACTCATGATTGGTGAATCACAAAGCACTGAACGTGCACTAGCACCATCTGCATCAGTATCAAGCACCACAACCACATGCATTTGCATAGATCTACACCCTCACTAGTAACAAACACAGTCACAATCCAGGTTGCATCTGGTCATAATGGCAGTGCCAGAAGAGCCTCCATAAGCCTTTGATGATGGGTTAATCTGGAAAAGACTCGCACACCTGGAAAGATGCAGAAGATGAGTCCGTATCTGTCAAATGCAGCACTGACAATGGAGTCTACATGTGTCATTCATTATCTCTGTAGAAACACATCCTGGTCATATTTCATCCCAAAATCTATATTTAAAAAAAAAGAAAAAAAAAAAAAAACATTATTACATAAGTAAAGAAAATCTGTTTTTAGCACTGTTACAGTTTTCACATAATCATTACTGTAATGGATCGGATGCATTTTTTGTAATTTTCATAAATGTCCGACAGATGATTGTCATTAAATCAGCATAAATGTAGAGCATTCAATGATATTATGTAATAAACACTAATAATGAGCGGATTATTTTTTGATTACAGTAATGACAGCAACGGGATTTCTTGCATCATGGGAACGAGGCCTGTGAAATTAAAAGTGTCGCAATGCATCTTCATTTTTAACCTGCAATGTCAAAAAAACAAAACAAAACTGTTCATTGTAATAGCACACACTCAAAAAAATGTACTCTCCCTTTCCACAAATAAAATAAATCCGTACATGCTGGCATAACTGCACATCCACCTTGTGTTTTTCATCTCTCAGAGTTCATCACTGACTCAGTATTTGTGCTCTATTTCCGTGTCTTTGTTGCCATGGATAATAGAGAGGGATGAGCGGTTAGTTCAGTGGAGGCTGCCGACTTTGTAAACGGTTACAGAGAAAAACGTGGCATCATACACTAAGCTACTGAGGATCACACATGAACAGACTTTCAGGTCTTTCCAAACTCATGCAGAAACACGTGTTGTGTTGCTAGGAGATGCGTGAAAAATGAAAACAATATGCAATGAACACAGTTGACTCAAAATATCAAACAGGTTTGATATCCTCCGACTGGACGAAATCATAGTCTGAAGCTTAAAAATGACGGCCTGTGACCATCACAGACTACTAGATTAAAAAAAAAAAATCTTTTGACTTTAACTGCCCAAAATCTACTGACTGACCATGACTTTCAGCAACTATAACATCAAAAAATAAAAAAAAACCTAAAAAAATCTCACTCACATATCAACCGAGATGTAGTTGAGTTTGTTTCCAAAAAATGAAAATTTGCTGAAAATGTTCTCACTCACAGATCATCCGAGATGTAGTTGAGTTTGTTTCTTCATCAGATTTGGAGAATGTAGCATTGCATCACTTGCTCACCAATGAAGATAAAACATCACAATAATCCACAGTTATCCACACCACTCCAATTCATTAATTAATGTCTTTTAACGCCAAAAGCTGCATGTTTGTGGATTATTGTGATGTTTTTATCAGCTGTTTGGACTCTGATTCTGACGGCACCCATTCACTGCAGAGCATCCACTGGTGAGAAAGTGATGCAATGCTAGATTTCTCCAAATCTGATAAAGAAACAAACTCGTCTATATCCCGGTTGACCTGAGGGTGAGCACATTTACTGCAGATTTTCAGATTTTCAAAGGCCCAGCAGGGGAACTTTCATTTCTAACAGCTGTGGCTTGTCTTAGTTGTTTCTTTCTGGTTAATGATTAATAGAGGACTAGCAGCAGAGCAAGGTTTAACTGGTAAGTAAATGATTTTCATTGTGGGAATTAACAGGTAAAAGGCATAGTCACATTAAACAATAACATGAACGTAATTCTTCATATATTGTGTGTGATTTGATCACACCTTTGTATTAAACCCTGCTGATGCATTATAGAACATTTATTCAAGGTTATATTTCAATAAATGGTTATTATGAGACAGATGGGACTATTATCCATCATGTGATTGGCTTTATTGATTGAGCGGGATCACATGACCTACTGGAGGCTGAATGGACGGGTATTACGTCTTAAGACTGATGTTGAAAGCTTTAAACCGAGCAGATTTTAAAACTTAAGCCTAAAGCTACTGTTGTGACAACTTTGGTCAGTTAAGGGATCCAAATAGGGCCGCCACAATCATGAAGTTTGGTTAAATTATAGCATACAGGTAATTGTGATTGATCATTTAATTGTTCCCTTTATACATTTATCTAACTTGCTGTTTAAGATTGATACACAAACATGCGCAATATATGCACAATATATTTGTACCATAACAGTTATTACATATTTTGTACATTTATTTGGTACCAGTCAGTATAGATTGTTTTTGTCATTATCTAATTCTGTAACATGCATGCTCCGTTTTCTGTTGCATTATGTTTTGTTTCAGTCAGTTGGTCTTTATTCATGAGTTCAGTCCCTTGTTTAGTAACCTGTTGTCTGATTAATTATCTCATTAATAGTCCCCTTTGTTTGGTTCATGTTTACAAGCCCTCAGTTCTCCCTTAGTCTCTGTCTGTTTTCGTTTGTAGATTGTGGTTTTCTTCTAAGTTGTTCCTGTTTTCTGAGCACTTGTGATTAAGAGTATATTTCGTTACTGTTCCTCGTTGAGAGAATATTCTACATTAACCACATTATGTAACAAATACTTACTCTTAAAACACTAATAATTTAATAACACTAAATTTGAATATTCATTTTTTATGATGCATATTATAATGTTGTGATGTCTGCATTCCCCAGTAGTATTTAAAGTTTATATACATTTTCTAATGAATATAAGGCACACATATAAGGCACACCTGTGCAATAATCATGCTGTCTAATCAGCATCTTGATATGCCACACCTGAGGTGGATGGATTATCCCTGCAAGGGGGAGTGCTCACTAACACAGATTTAGACAGATTTGTGAACAATATTTGAGAGAAATAGGCCTTTTGTGTACATAGAAAAAGTCTTAGCTCTTTTAGTTCAGCTCAAAAAAAATGGGGGCAAAAACAAAAGTGTTGCGTTTATAATTTTGTTCAGTGTATTTTAAATTATTGACAATCCTAGTTTCTTTTATTAATAATAATAATAATAATAAAAAGCTTGAAAATGAGCACCTTTGTCATTACAGCAGAAGTACCAGAAATATTTTGGGGTGCCTTCAGATATTGGAGTCAAAATGAACTGCTGCTCTAGATAGTTAGTTGTGAGTTAATGTTTGGTTAAACTCATGTATAGAGTCATTTTTACTTGAACACATTATACTGTAGTACCACTGTAGTGTCTGTTTAAGCGTCTATGATAATGATATCCTTCACTTTTTGTATACATTGGAGTTTTTGAAATGAATTTCTTGCAATTATGTTTTTTGACATTTAAGCACATTTGTTGCCAATTCTTGCACTGGGTTAACATATTTGACAATACATTGCAATTTAAAGTGCACAAAAAATACAGAATGATCAGATATTATTGAGATATTCCAAACCCTCAACTCCGTGCCTTTTCCTTCACGGGCCTCCTGACCTCTATCAGAGCATGTCCACCATGGTTTACCCCCATGAGGAGAGACTAGAGAAGCTGACGCAGGAGGAGATCATCTCCAGCACTAAACTGGTGATTCAGGGTCTGGAAGCTCTCAAGAGCGAGCACAACTCCATCCTGCAGAGTCTGGTGGAGACCATCCAGTGCTTAAAGAAAGATGAGGAGGCCAGTTTGGTTCATGAGAAGTCCAGCCTGCTGCGCAAGTCTGTGGAGATGATTGAGCTGGGCCTGGGTGAAGCGCAGGTGAGGATGAATGGATGTGGTGACCACCACTGAATTTGCAGTAACTCTGTTGCTAGCATCCATTTCTGAAAAATATTACAACACGTATATTACATATCAGGTGATGATGGCCCTGTCCAACCACCTGAACGCAGTGGAGTCAGAGAAGCAGAAGCTGCGTGCTCAGGTGCGGCGGCTCTGTCAGGAGAACCAGTGGCTGAGGGACGAGCTGGCCAACACCCAGCAGAAGCTCCAGAAGAGCGAACAGAGCGTCGCACAGCTGGAGGAGGAGAAGAAACATCTGGAGTTCATGAACCAGCTCAAGAAATATGATGATGGTGTCTCACCAGAGGTGAGTCTCAGTGGGGCGGAGCGTCATATGGCACAGACACCACAATAACATCATGTTGCCAATTATATCCCCCTGATTTCTATAAACATTGTAGGAAATAATATATGAAAGAAGTCCAACTTTACACTACAGTAAGAAAGTTAAGGGTGGCGTATTCGACCTCCAGTGTTACTCTGTTATTGTTAACGTTTACTAAACCTTAAACTATTAAAAATAATTTTTCACTTATTGAAATAAAGCTGAAATAAAACAAAACATAAACATTAAAAGAAAAGCATATTTTATTTCAGCAACTAACTGAAATAAGTACTAAAATTACTTAAACTAAAACGGAAATAAAAATTCATTAAAGTCAAATATAAATAATAATAATAATAAAAACAATAAAAAGACCCTAGACAATAACATAATATAATTTCTAAAACTTAAACTACAATAAGAATGGAAACTAAAAACATTAAATAAAAGCTAATTTAAATATTTATAAATACAACAACAGTATATAAATAATACTAAAATAACACTGGTGTCATTATTTGTTATCCATATTGTGTCTGTCCATTCAAACAAAGTTAACTGTTGTTGTTTTTTCCTAATATTATTGTTATTACTATTATACCAAATATACAATATATTTTGTTAATATTCTAGAACTTTTGGAGAATATATTTGGAAAATATGCTGAGATGTGTATCCCAATTAATTTTTTCAATGATTGATTGATTGATAGATATCTATCCATCATTTTCTGTTTGTATATTCAGTTTAGTTTGTTTTTAGTAATTTTGTTGTGTTTTTGGCATTTTTGTTTTCTTTTACAATATGTCTACATATTTTTTAATCATTTTTATTTCAGTTTAAGTTTTTTTTTCTAAAACTATTTTATTTCATTTAAAGTTTATAGTTTTAGATAACTAAAATAACCCCGGCGTATCCCTTGATCTGTTTTGATCTTATATTCATTTGAATAAATTTATAAGTCATTTAGTAAATTAAAAACTAAATTACAATATCATTGGTGCTAGAAACCATGACTAACATTAAAAGTGGACTTTCTTAATGGATAAAAGGGGAAAGTTTCTGGCTTAAATCTCCTCTGCTGCTATAGCCTGACTTTTCTTGGGAAATGAACCATGTCCTTCTTCCTCTCTGTGCAGCCAGCGTTGATTTATTGGCCTTGTAGACGGATGACTCTGTTTTGCTGGATGGAGATCTTACAAAGAAGATCTTCATCATTACTGTGTGATGAATGAGTAAATTGTAATCCCTGGCCAAGTCCTCTCCTTTACTTCAGTCCAATGCTTTTTATTCTTCTCTTTCTGAAACATTTGAAGACACTCTATCTGTTCAAATGAAAGTTGCCTCGAGCTTATCATTTATATTTCATGAAGGGCTGTTTCATGCAGTTAATTCCTGAATTAATGTTGCTGTTAAAATATCTAAAGACAGTTATGCATGGACAGAGATGCAGGTGACTCTAGAAATGAGATATTTAAGACTAATAGTAACAGAGCGGCACTGACTGTGTTTAAACAAGAATCATGCTAAATTGAATATTTAAATCGTTTTTTTTTTCTTTCTTTAATTTTGTTTTAGGAAGAGAAAAATAGTGAGACTCCCAGAGATGCCCTGGACGATTTGTTTCCTAACGATGAAGACGACCCGGGTAAGGAAGTACAAAGATGGTACTGTAATCACTCTAATTCTAAAAGAATATTCTGAATATTCTAATCACTGTTAGAATTATTTTTTTTTCTGCTGACGAACGATTTCTCAATTGGATTTTTCATAACTTTAACCTGTTAACTGCTAGCGGGACACTTGGACGCTCTACATCGATTGCCTTTTTTCTCTATCATATATTTTATTTTTAGCATCTTAAATTAGGTATTATTCAAAAGCTTCAATGTACTCAAAAGTCATCCTGGGAAAATGGTATTTAGTTAGACATTGCGTAACCATCTTTTTCTAATCTTAACAAAACACATATCAGTGGAAAGGCCTGAGACTCAGTGTTCCATATTTGGCAACAGATTTGTGGTAGAAGTAAAATGTGACATAAAATGTATTAATATGTGACAGCAGAAAGCATCAATGACTAAAAATCTCCCAGGAACTTCAATTTTTATGATATCAACTTAAAATTTGGAACACAACTTGGTTAGACATATGGCTTTGATTTTCTAGTAATTTTAGAGTCCACTTTATTTTGTAGAATATATATTTTGTATATTTTTTTTTTTTTTTAAGTTTGGTGCTGTGTATTTGCTTTACAACAGACTAAAGACAGTTAAAGGGGTCATATGATGTGATTTAAATTTTTCCTTTCTCTTTGGAGTTTTACAAGGTCTTGGTGCATGAAGAAGATCTATAAAGTTGCAAAGACTAAAGTCTCAAATCCAAAGAGATATTCTTTATCAAAGTTGAAATTCTGCCACACCCCACTAAAACGGCTCGTTCAAACACGCCCCCACATCTCTATGTCACGGTGTGGAAATATTTGCGTAATGCCGCCCAGATGTTCACGCAAAGAAAGGCGGCGTGGTTTCAGTAACCGCAGTTAGTGTTGAAGCAGTCATGTCAGGGAGACGCTGTGTGTTTCTAGGAGAAAGCAAAAGCATACATATATAAATATGATACATTTAGGAATCTTTTAGATTACTTACAACAGAACAGCAACGCATTTTATGGACGACAGTTTCGTGAACCTAGGAGAGGAGGTAATTCTGACTTTGCTACGACAATCTGGCGCTTCTGAATCAGCTAATTAAAGAACGTTTTGTTATTAGTTTAAGTATTTGCTATTGACTGTTCAAATGCGGAGTTTTGCGCATCGTGTATGTGTGTGTGTGTGTGTGAGAGAGAGAGAGAGAGAGAGAGAGACAGACAGACAGGGTCACACAGTGGAGTCAGCTGTCTTAGCCGTCCGTGGCTTGTGTACTGCAAACACATACAAGCTTCATCACTGTGTCTGTCACGTGACTCTGTTCCCCTTTCGGGCTTGAACTGTTGGTAAAACTAAGGACATTATTAACTGTCTTTACATTTATTTTGAAAGATAAAGCTTACGATTATAGAAAGGGGCGTTACATTTCCGACAAGTGCTTACGGTGTTTGGCCAATCACAATGCACTGGGTCAGTTGGCCAATCAGAGCAGACTACGCTTGTCAGAAGGAGGGATTTTGTTGAAAACGACGGATTTAAGAGAGGCGGGGCATAGAGGACCTACAATAATGTACAGTATTTGAAAAATAATGTGATTTTTAAACATTAAAGCATGTCAACATATTCTGTTACACCAAGTACACAAAATAATGATCTTTAAAAAAGCATCATATGACCCCTTTAAACCTTTTTACACTTTCACTTCAGCATTACCTGCTGAGCATTTTCTTTATAAAGCGACCAAGCTTTGGTCTGTGTACGAAAGCATTGAAGAATTATAAGCATTAAAGTTCAGTTAGTGTATTTTCACATCTATTGAGGGTGAGAGATTTTAAGAGAGATTTTAAAGAATTCAAGCATTATAAGCACCAGATGGCATAATGCAATTATAGTTGTTGTTCTTGGTGTGAACAGGCCTTAATGCTTGTTAACATTTTACTGTCTCATGGCCATTGATTTGTTCATCCATTTTTGTCTGCTACCCAATAGTCAATGCATCATTACGTTACCAAAGTGTGGATTTGAGGAGAACCAGAGGAACGGCATGTGGGACAGAGCCAGAGAAACCGTTCAGTTCATATTTTACATATTAACAGTGTTACTCTCTCTCGCCTCCTTCAGTCTCACACCGGCACAACAGCGCCGCGCTTGCCGCCGCTCAGCAGGGAGGGTATGAGATCCCAGCGCGCCTCAGGACCCTCCATAACCTGGTGATCCAGTACGCCGCTCAGGGCCGCTACGAGGTGGCCGTGCCTCTCTGCAAACAGGCTCTGGAGGACCTGGAGAAAACCTCTGGACACGACCATCCCGATGTAGCCACCATGCTCAACATCCTGGCTCTGGTCTACAGGTGTGTGTTTGCTCAGGTGAAGGTGCATGTGGAGTCATCACAAACCAGTATGTTCTTAGTTACATGAAACACTAAAGGAAACATTTAAAATAACAGTAAATGGGCACTTTCAAGCATCATCAAGAACACAGAAGCATCATTAAAATGATCTGCAAGGCTAAATCTAAAAGTAGGTCAGATGTCTGTATTTTTATTGAGAAAATACCGACTTAAATTACTCCAGAAATCATTTGGACTACTATTATGTCACTTTTATAGTGTATTGACTTCGTCGTTTCTATGATTCGTAACTGCATTGACAAAACAACTGGTATATTTTTCAACGTTTCTTATTTTGTGTTCCACCGAAGAAATAAAGTAATTTGTTTGGTTTACAGCAATGTGATAGTGAGTAAACCAGGACAGAACTCTCTTTCTTTAACCAGCGAGACTTCCTTAGTCAACCAGCTTCACCAGAAGAGTGGTTAACCAGCTTGAACAAAGCACAAAATAAGTCTGTTTAAGTGTTTGGATGTACTTAATCATTTCATCAAATCATGTCATATTTTATTCAGTTTTTAAATTCCTCATTGTTTTTCAGCATCCTCTGTCAGAACTGGCGATTCTGTTTGCAAATTTGGCTAATTTGGCATGTTGTCATGGAAAACAAATGCTCCTTTATTTAGTTTAGAATAATATTTAAGTGACAGATATGGAGGCCCATTTCTGAATAAAAAAAAAAACAAGGTAATTGTGACTTTTTATCTCACAATTCTGACCTTTTTTTCTCAGAATTGCATAATAAACTCCCAACTGCATGTTATAAAATCCAATTCTGAGGAAAAACTAGACTATTGTCTTACAATTGCGAGTTTATATCTATCTATCTATCTATCTATATCTATATATATATATATATATATATATATATATATATATATATTTATTTATTTTTTTTCTCATAATTCTGCCTTTTTTCACGCAATTCTGACTTATTTTCTTGCAGTTGTGCATAATTGTGAGTTTGTATCACAGTACTGAGAAAAAAGAGAAAGAAGATTGCCCACTAGACCTACTAAAATAAGCCTCTTGAAATAAGGCTTTATTGTATTTCTCTTCACTCAGGGACCAGAACAAATACAAGGAAGCTGCTCATCTCCTTAATGATGCCCTGTCAATCAGAGAAAAAACCCTGGGCAATGACCACCCAGCTGTAAGTACAACGAAACACATATTACTCTAGAAACGGGGAGAATATACAGTTGTGCATGGGATATTTGCTACTCACTGTCTTCCAAGATTCAGGGCCTTGAATGCCTTAGAAACTAGAACCTAGTTCTTCCTGTGCAGTGTTGATTGAAGCCTGAGACCTATAGGAATGACAGCGACTGTTAAAAACGCTGCACTTTTTACATAATATGTACATAAATATATACATAAACGTGTAAGCCAGGCGATAAGATGTGATAAGAAAGCTTTTGCTGTATTTATGACAAATGGTCCATGAACAGTACACGGGCGTTCTGTCTGGAGCCGCACTGTAATCAGTGTCCATATTTCGTGACCGATCCAGGTGGCGGCCACCCTCAACAACCTGGCGGTGCTGTACGGAAAGAGAGGGAAATACAAGGAAGCAGAACCACTGTGCAAGAGAGCCTTGGAGATCAGAGAGAAGGTACTACCAGAAAAACCTGTTTCCTGGGCTCCAGAGGCCTCTAGAGTCACCTGATTAATATGATATTTGAATAAACATGTCTCTCTGTCATTGCTCAGGTGTTGGGGCGGGAGCACCCAGACGTGGCCAAGCAGCTGAATAATCTGGCTCTGCTCTGTCAGAATCAGGGGAAGTATGAGGAGGTGGAGTATTATTACTGCAGGGCTCTAGATATCTACGAGAAAAAACTGGGACCTGACGACCCGAATGTGGCCAAGACCAAAAACAACCTGGTGAATATAACCAGCCCTCCTCTTGAGTCCAGACAGCCCGTGTTTGCACAGTAACACAGCCTCATTTATTGTTGAGAGATCTATTTGCAGTCAGAAGAATTAAAACAAAAGAGAAAAACACAGAAGTCTAGTTCAGATTTGTAGCAATGTAAAAGTCTTCTTTTGTCACTTTTGATCAAGTTTCATTATGCATTTCATCTATAATCTTTAACAGAATTAATCTTACATACCACTTTTTTTAAGAGTATGCCATCATTGTAAAATGGCTTCTTTATTTTCCCTGCAGGCTTCATGCTATCTGAAACAGGGCAAGTACAAGGAAGCTGAGATCCTCTACAAAGAGATCCTGACGCGCGCCCATGAGAAAGAGTTTGGATCTGTAGATGGTACGATCAATGCCTGATTATGGCTCTTCATTATTCATTAGCTGACAGCCTGCATGCTTCCTTCTTACCAGGGAAGTTTTTTTCTCTCTTTTTTGCAACAATATAAAACTGAACTATTGTCATTGCTGAATGATTAGTTTTGATGACTTCACCATTCGTGACCTTTCTGCACACCTGACCTCTGGTTTACTACCCTTCACTGTGAGCCGTGGATTTCACAGAAATCCAGGAGCAAACACAAACCAATAAAACATCTTGTTGGATTAATTAACACTCAGAAGTGTTTGGGACTAAATGTTACATGTTCTTGCCCAATATGTATATATGTTTTATTGTGAAGATGAATTGACTTTTAAATATGGATGCTATATTAGTGGACTGCTTGCCTGTTCCAGGCAACATGAATGTCTCAAAAATAAATGTGAAAGCAGAAGTGCAAAGCAGAGCAGATGGTTTGTATCTGTGATTTTCCTCTCTTTTACTTCTTGGAAGTTGTAAAACTTTCAGTTGAAGTTCTGTGTTAAGTCATGTGTGATTTTATTTTGTTTTCTTTATATCAGAAAATTGATTATTTGTCTGTTGTTTGATTTAGATGATTTTGTTCATCATTTTTATGTTGATTTCACACTTGATTTCAATAAATCCACTTGATTCATTTCTTCATTTTTCATATCTTCTGTTTCTTGTTCATGCCAAATTTATTTTGCGGTCTTGACATTTTGAATACATGTTCACCTGGTGGACAGTTGGTTCAAGAAATACAGTTATTGTTAGGTCCCATACCTGTGGAAGCCTGTTTCCGCCAGGTCATTCTGACTTTTTATCTCTCAATTCAGATTTTATTTCTCACAATTGCAAGTTAAATCTCACAATTCTGACTTTTTTTTCTGAATTGCATGGTATAAACTCACAACTGCAAGTTATAAAGTCAGAATTGTGAGATATAAACTAACAATTTAGACCTTTTTTCCCACAATCGCGAGTTTATATCACGCAATTCTGATTTTTTTTTTATTTATTTTTTTTGCAATTATGTCTTATTTACTCAGGACTGCGAGATATAAAATCCAATTCTGAGGGAAAAAAGTACTGCCTATTCTTACAATCGCGAGTTTGTATCTCACAATTCTAACTTTATTACTCGCAACTGTGTCTATATCTCGCAATTCTGAGTAAAAAGTCCAATGCGCAAGTTTATATCACAGTTCAAAGAAAAAAAGTCTGAATTGCGAGATACAGGAAATAGTTGCAATTGCGAGTTATAAAGTCCAATTCTGAGGGAAAAAGACTGTTTTCTTACAGCTGCAATTTTATGACTCGTAATTGTGAGTTTATATCCTGCAATTTTGAGAAAAATATCTGAATTGCAATATGTAAACTTACAATTGCAAGAAAATTTTTTGGAATTGTGAGATAAAATGTAGCAATTACCTTTTTTTGCTTTTATTCAGAATTTTAAACAAGCTTCCATACATACGCATAGTGATTTGAACAAGTACCGAATTTAACTATGAAACTCTATAACCTTTGTAACCTCAATTAAAAAGTGAAGGAGGGACCCAGTCATATCTAGAAACCAGAGTATCACAGACAAGCCATTCAGAATGCCTGAGAAACAGCATAGCAAAAAATAAGCATGATTTTACAGTAGTAACTATAAGATTTGGCAGAAACAGACTCTGTTTTTATTATGGTGTGTTTTTGAAATGGCTGCCTACAGTAGCAGAACTGTTTCTCTGTGTCTGCAGCTGAAAATAAACCCATCTGGATGCACGCTGAGGAAAGACAAGAGAGCAAGGTAGGTTTCTGCCAGCACATGTATCCGTGGGGGGGGGGCTGAAATGCTGAGATGCTTATGTGGGAAGCTGATACAGTGAGTACAGAAAGTCACCACCCGCTATCAAAATATTCACCTTTTGTTGCTCAGAGCCTGAATTGAAAACTGGCTTTTCATACACAGTAACACAATATCCAGAGGAAACGAATGCAAACAACTCTGAATAAGGACGGCACTGCAGTCATTCCACAGATTCTCAATGGGATTTAAGTTGAACCCTGACTAGGCCACTAGAGAACTGTCACTTTCTTGTACTTTGTGGTTGTTTTGATGCTCTGATTAGGGTTGCTGTCATATTGAAACAGTTGAAACTCCTGGCAGAGGGCTGCAGGTTCTCCTCAGTCTGTCAGAATTTAGTATTTTTCAGTCCCAACTAAAGAGAAACTCCTCCACAATGGGATTCTGCCACTGTATCTTATTCTTTGGCTGTGTTGGGTTTTGTCGGACATATTGTCTATAGACTTCTTAAAGGACAAAGACCTTTGTAGATCCTTTCCCTGTGCCTTTCTACAGCTTCATGTTGTGAAAGTACTGTAAATGTTTTGAAAGGAGGTTGTGGCTTTCTGTACGCACTTACTGCAAACCTGTCTGGATGATTGACATCTGGGAAGATTCTGAACCTTCACTGTCTCTCTCTGTCTGTGTTTTCCTCCTCTTCATTCTCTCAGGGAAAGTTGGCAGATGGGAATCATTATGGCGGCTGGTACAAAGCCTGCAAGGTGAACAGGTGAGAAAAAGCAGCTACAATTACCCAAACCTACCTGCCCCACAGCTAAAACTGCTGTCTGCAATTAATTCAGCTGAAACTTCAGCTTAAAGGAATGTTCTGGGAAGTTGAATATGAGTTAAAGGTGCTGTAAAGCAACAACAAAATAAGTGTTGAAATGCACTCAAATTTAGCTGCTGACTAAATTCTAAACTTACATAAACTGCTTTTTTTCTTTCTTTTTTTGCAAGTGCTGCTACTTTCTTCAGAAAATGCAAACCTAGTCTGAATGTTAGATATGTTGGGAATTATATGAGACACATCTGAGAGTGAATCTGTGTGTGTTTTCATATACAGCCCCACGGTGAACACCACGCTGAGGAACCTGGGTGCTCTGTACCGTAAGCAGGGGAAAATAGAGGCGGCTGAGACCCTAGAGGAGTGTGCCATGAGGTCCCGCAGACAGGTGCAACATCTGTGAGAATTATAGCGGTGTATGCTGGGACACATGATGTCTTTGTAACTTGTGTGTGTGTGTGTGTCAGGGAGCGGCAGTGGATCCTCAGAGAGATGGGGAGAGGCGGAGGAGCACTGCATCAATCTCCAGCGTGAAGTACGACTGCAGCAGTGACACCGGAGAAGAGGGCAGTGTGGAGTGGAATGGGGTGAGTGAATAATATCTTTGTCATGTGAAGCTGCTTTAAGTGCATGGAGCCCCTAAGGGCACATGGTGATAAAGAAAGGATGAGATGGGGGGGGGAGTTATATTTCAGTGCTTCTTGCAAAAATTCTGGAAAAAAAGTATTGCATTTGCCCAAGAAACTCTGCATTCTCTCACAAAATATTTGCATTGTCTTGCAAAAATATTGCATTCCCATGAGAAACATTGCATTCCCTCGCAAAACATTTGCGTTCTTTTGCAAAAGTGTTGTTTTTCCCATGAGAAATGTTGCAATCTCTCGCAAGATGTTTGTGTTCTTTTGCCAAAGGGTTGCGTTCCCGTTAGAAACGTTCCAATCCCTCGCAAAACATTTGCGTTCTTTTGCAAAAGTGTTGCGTTCCCATTAGAAACGTTGCAATCTCTCGCAAAACAGTTGTGTTCTTTTGCAAAAGGGTTGCGTTCCCGTTAAAAACATTGCAATCTCTCGCAAAACGATTCAATCTTTTGCCAAAGGGTTGCGTTCCTGTTAGAAACATTGCAATCTCTCACAAAACAGTTGTGTTCTTTTGCAAAAGTGTTGCATTCCCATTAGAAACGTTGCAATCTCTCGCAAAATAGTTGCGTTCTTTTGCAAAAGTGTTGTGTTCCTGTTAGAAACGTTGCAATCTCTCGCGAAACGTTGCAATCTCTCGCAAAACAGTTGCGTTCTTTTGCAAAAGTGTTGCGTTCCCGTTAGAAACATTGCAATCTCTCGCAAAACGTTTGCGTTCTTTTGCAAAAGTGTTGCATTCCCATGAGAAACATTGCAATCTCTTGCAAAATAGTCGCGTTCTTTTGCAAAAGGGTTGCGTTCCTGTTAGAAACAATGCAATCTCTCGCAAAACAGTTTGCGTTCTTTTTTGCAAAAAGTGTTGCGTTCCCATTAGAAACCTTGCAATCTCTCACAAAACGTTTGCGTTCTTTTGCAAAAGTGTTGCGTTCCCATTAGAAACATTGCAATCTCTCGCAAAACATTTGTGTTCTTTTGCAAAAGTGTTGCGTTCCCATTAGAAACATTGCAATCTCTTGCAAAATAGTTGTGTTCTTTTGCAAAAGGGTTGTGTTCCCGTTAGAAACATTGCAATCTCATGAAAACATTTGTGTTCTTTTGCAAAAGTGTTGCATTCCCATGAGAAACATTGCAATCTCTTGCAAAATAGTTGCGTTCTTTTGCAAAAGTGTTGCGTTCCCATTAGAAACATTGCAATCTCTCGCAAAACATTTGTGTTCTTTTGCAAAAGGGTTGCTTTCCCATGAAAAACATTGCATTCCCTCGCAAAACATTTGTGTTCTTTTGCAAAAGTGTTGCGTTCCCGTTAGAAACATTGCAATCTCTCGCAAAACGTTTGCGTTCTTTTGCAAAAGGGTTGTGTTCCCGTCAGAAACATTGCAATCTCTTGCAAAATAGTCGCGTTCTTTTGCAAAAGGGTTGCGTTCCTGTTAGAAACAATGCAATCTCTCGCAAAATAGTTGCGTTCTTTTGCAAAAGTGTTGCGTTCCCATTAGAAACATTGCAATCTCTCACAAAACGTTTGCGTTCTTTTGCAAAAGTGTTGCGTTCCCGTTAGAAACGTTGCAATCTCTCGCAAAACAGTTGCGTTCATTTGCAAAAGGTGTTGCGTTCCCATTAGAAACATTGCAATCTCTCCCAAAACAGTTGTGTTTTTTTTTTGCAAAAGTGTTGCGTTCTCATTAGAAACGTTGCAATCTCTCGCAAAATAGTTGCGTTCTTTTGCAAAACTGTTGCATTCCCATTAGAAACATTGCAATCTCTCGCAAAACATTTGTGTTCTTTTGCAAAAGTGTTGCGTTCCCATTAGAAACATTGCAATCTCTCGCAAAACGTTTGCCTTCATTTGCAAAAGGGTTGTGTTCCCGTCAGAAACATTGCAATCTCTCGCAAAATAGTTGTTTTTTTGCAAAAGTGTTGCGTTCCCGTTAGAAACGTTGCAATCTCTCGCAAAACAGTTGTGTTCTTTTGCAAAAGTGTTGCGTTCCCATTAGAAACAATGCAATCTCTCGCAAAATAGTCGCGTTCTTTTGCAAAAGTGTTGCGTTCTCATTAGAAACGTTGCAATCTCTCGCAAAATATTTGTGTTCTTTTGCAAAAGTGTTGCGTTCCCGTTAGAAACATTGCAATCTCTCGCAAAACATTTGCGTTCATTTGCAAAAGTGTTGTTGTTCCCGTCAGAAACATTGCAATCTCTCGCAAAATAGTTGTGTTTTTTTGCAAAAGTGTTGCGTTCCCGTTAGAAACGTTGCAATCTCTCGCAAAACAGTTGCGTTCATTTGCAAAAGTGTTGCGTTCCCATGAGAAACATTGCAATCTCTCGCAAAACATTTGCGTTCTTTTGCAAAAGTGTTGCGTTCCCGTTAGAAACTTTCCTTTTTCTCAAAAAACATTTGCGTTCTCTTATAAAAGTATCTTATAAAACTTTTCTTGAGTGAATACAAATATTTTGTAAGCAAATTCGAACCGTTTCTTGTTTGAACGCAAACATTTGATGAGAGAACGCAAAATCATTGAAATATAATTTAATTTTTCATCTCATTTATTTTTACCATCACCATGTCCATGTAGTGACTCTATAGTAAGTGAGTTTTATTGGAATAACACTCGTAAAATTTCCCTGCCATCTGACAAATATCACTTATTAGCCAATCGGAAATACTCTGTATACCTGTCAATTTTGCATACATAAGTCCAGGTTTGCTAACATATCTTTTTTTTGAAGAGGGGCATATGGCAAAAGTTAGCAAAGTAGTGAAAGTTAGTAAAATGGCTAAATTGCTAAGAGCACCTTTAAATTACACCATGCTTGCATTAAAAATGCATTATCAATCCGCATGAAATCAAATTTGACCATATTTTCTTTCTTAATTCATGTTTCTTGTCCTATAGTAAATTATTCATTAGTACGGAGCCCTGCAAATGACATAAAGATATTGGGGCTCCAAATGAAGAATTTGAGGCCATGTGTTAATATTATTTTTTGCCTCATTTTAGTTAAATTGTGGCCACACTGTACTTATTCATTCCCTCGCTTTAGAGGGGGGTTATTTGGTAACAATATCTCGTTTTTGTCATATGCGGAGCTCCATACATCAGTGCATGTTTTTTCGTGTGTGTGTATTCTGTATATATTATTGGATTAAATATTAATTTTAGTCCAGTATCTTAATTAAACACACATTTTAAAGCTTGAATTGAGAAACAAAATGATTAGACCACAAGTCCTGTACAATAATGAAGCTGTGTTTTCTGGCTGAGGGATTGGTGCTGAGAAAGAGACTGTGGTGGTCACTGCTGCACTGCAGCCTGTTCAGTGTGCCAAAGTGGCCGTAGTCCCCTGCTGATGTCATATCCTGTGTGACAACAGTGATATGTGACTCAGCAGTAGCAGTCATTCTCTCCTTCCCCACAAACCTTCATCACTGACACTATCATTACGTTACTACTGTTATGATGCAAAGCTGTAATTAACAATTACTGCACAGCTATTTTTATTTAACCTATAATGCCTTCTGAACTATATAATTAAACAGCTGTGATTATAAAGCAGTTCCAAATCAAAAGAGAACAATAGAGTTGAATTCCAGCAAAATACCATTCACTTTCTTATTTTAAAACACAACATATAAGCTTTTTAAGGCATATCTAGGCATGTTCAAATATTCACTACACACATTTTATAACACACACACACACACTTGGAAACAGTAAAATCCTAGTTCAACTAATAAACTGTTAATCTGGAATAACTGTTATTTGATTTTATTAATAACTGTAACTGCTAATTGAACATTAGTATATTTTAATATGTTGCTGTTCCCTCTGTTTTATTAAAAGCATCTGTGTGAGTTACACTGAAAAATCTAAACCAACTGGTTTTATTCAAGTCCAAAATATTATTGGTCATCACTAAATCAAGCTAAATACATTAATCTATACAGGTGAAATCAGGTGAAATATTGCGAGACTAACAGAAGCGAATGTCTTTATGTGCACTGATGCCGGACGCACTGCCTGTGCTTGTGTTCATTGACCTGCTCTTGATGTGCCTGTCTCATGTGTGCTTTTGTGTCCTGTCTCTCTCTGTGTCTGTGTGTGTGTCTCTCTCGCTCTCTCTCTCTGCATTAGGCCTAAGCTGTCCTCATCTTCCTCTGTCTGCTCTTACTACAAATCAGATCTGATCTGCCTGATCTAAATGGATGTGGTTTGCTCTCTGCCGGTGGAGTCCAGCACAGCTTTAACTCTTGGCTATCATCTTACATTGGCTGTGTGTTCTTGCTCTCTCTCTCTTCCCCTGATTCTTACACACACTGAGTGATTTAGCTCGTTTTCTCATTCCTCCTTGTTCTCTGTGATGTCTGTTTTTGTGTCTGCATTGTTGATCGTGTAACACTAATTATCTGTAATATACAACCTCAGTGAGACACGGGTCGGATTAGCAGAGTGAATCTCATGAACAGGCCAAATCAAAAGAAATAAATAAGACATTACATTTTCACGACAGTTAAACACATTTCTCCCCGTAATGTCAAGAACATTCCCAATGGCATTACAGTAATGTAATAAAAAGTATGTGCTATTTAAATGGTGAACTATTACTGGTCAAAAGTTTGGGATCAGTAAGATTTTTAAATTTTTGAAAGAAGTCTCTTCTGCTCACCAAGTCTGCATTTATTTGAACAAAATTTAAAATGGCAATATTGTGAAATATTACTATTTAAAATAGCTGTTTTCTATTTGAATACCTGTTAAAAGGCAGTTTATTCCTGTGATGTGCAGCTGTATTTTCAGCATCATTACTCCAGTCTTCAGTGTCACATGATCTAAAAAAATCATATAAAAATATAAATACTGCTCAAGAAACATTTCTGATTATTATCAGTAAAACAGCATTTATTTGAAATTGAATGTTTTACTTTAAGTCTTTCCTGTTGCTTTGATCAATGTATCCTTGTTCAATAAAAATATTAATTACTTTCAAAAGAAAATAAAAAGAATTGCACTGACCCTAAACTTTTGATAATAATTCTAAATGCAAAAATAATAAAATAATAAAAATTCAATATCCTTTAATATTAACTTATGCTATATTTAATTTCCTTTATTTTTTATTTCCTTCGTATGTTATTTCGCAGTTATTTTTGTTAATAAATACACAGGTGCCTACTGTACAGGCCAGCTCAGAGATTACATATCAACACATATTAACATTTAATCTACAGTACATATCAAAAGGAAAGTGTATTTGGAAATACAATGGAGTCCAGAAGTCTGCTGACAGTTTTGCTTTCTTTACCAAATTAATAGATTTCTTTTATTTACAAATTATATAATCGTCATAACAATTGAATGGTTCAACTGGAAAATTAACATAAATGTTACATTTTTGAAACAAGATGAGGGTGAGTAAATGATGACTGAATTTTCATTTTTGAATGAATTATCCCTTCAGGAAGTGCTAGTGACCTTAAAGTACTGCAGAATTTTACATATTTCTTCTTTGTTTTATTAAATATCTTTTTTATGTTTTACATTTTTGTTTTCCATTTACTCTTTAGTTTTAGTTTATTTTTATTTTATTCAAATAAATAAGATAAACTCCCACTCAAAATAATTTCAACTCATAATCACATTCATTTTGGTAAAAAAGTGTTTGGTTGGGTATACTCACGTTTTTTTCCACTCATAATCATATTCAGTTTGGTAAAAAAGTGTTTGGTTGGGTATGTGTCAAGTAGGCTAAACTCATTCTTCATTGGCTTTTGTGCTGCTAAAGACATGTGACTTTAAGAAGGCCAAAAGTTCAGACCAAGTCTGCTCATTATGCCAATAGCAGAGGCGGGGTTTACACTCACTGTTTCTTCAGAAAACGAAGCTATTTTCGCGGTTCTGTGTGATTCCACAAATGGCATAGACATTACACACTTCATCTTTCAATGTGTTACTGTATGTGATCACCATTCAGACCAGTCAGGATTGGTGAATTGGTGCGGATGTAGCAAATATCTCACTGTAGTTGACTGACTGCAGGCCTCGCTGTAGACTGATGGGATGTTTGGACTGTGTGTGTAAATATATATATGACTCTTTCTGTACGCTGATGTATGTCTTCATTAAGCTCGTATCACAAATAACAATTATGAGTGAATGTTTTATTGAAGGCACAATGTGGTCAGGTCTCCAGAGCATATGTCTAAAAGCTTTCGATTTGATCATGATGTTGGACCTAGTTTCTGTCACTGGCAACAGCTTGCTTTTGTCAGGTCTCCAGAGCATATCTAAAAAAGCATTCTATATCTCAGGTCTCCAGAGCATATGTCTAAAAGCTTTCGATTTGATCATGATGTTGGATTTAGCGTTTCATTAAGGACTGTTTGCATAGTTAATTCTCCTGAACAACTCTAAAACGGCAGTGTGTAGCTCAGATTAGATTTAGTGCTTACTCAGATGTAATAGATTTCCACTTCGACAGTAAAGCAGTAATGCTGTAGTTACCATAGTAAAGCTTGGCTTCTTAACCTGAGAGCATGGTGTGTCTGTGAAGACAAACAAGCCCTGCCATCTACTGGGCTCAGAGATACACTGCAGTGCTCCAGATCTTCTCTAATATAAGGAATTTTTAACATGTTTTTCTCCGTGCATTGGCTATCATTGCTAATAAGAGAGCAAATATATTGGATTTGGAGATTATTATCTTACTAATAACCCTGTTGGCCAATAATCGTGCTACATTCACTGAAGTATGAATTCCGATATCTACCAGCAGCAGAGCTGCAGTGATCTACTCTTGTAGGCCGACCCATAAGTTAGCATCACCCTGGTCCCTTCGATTAAAACACAGTAGTATTTTTCCACTGACTTTTGCAGTCAGTGTTGGTTAAAGTTACTTTTAAATGTAATGCATTACAATATTGTGTTACTCCATAAAAAAGTAACTAACTGCGTTAATTACCTTAACTATGGAAAGCAAATCTATACATAATAACAAAAATCCCTAAAAGTTATATTTTTTGCAACTGTAAAAGTCACATGGGGACAGAAGAGCTGTCAGTGAATAAATGGGAAAACAAAGTAATTCCCTTTCTCACTAAAAGGGAAATGAATAGCCTCGGGGCTCTGCACCTCACAAGGGGACAGAAGAGCTGTCAGTGAATACATGGAAAAACAAAGTAAGTGTTACTAACTAATAAAAAAAAATAATTCACTACACTACTAACTACAAAAAAAACCACATTAACTTGTATTACTTGTAATGCATTACCCCAAATACCTTTTGTTAAAGTATTTGCAGATACTCTGTGAGCAGCAAAAGTTTGTTTCATACAGTTTTGTTCATCAAAACTATCTCAAATGAACAAAACTTAAAAAAAAAAAAAAACAGTAATAAGCAAACTACATCATGGTCCCATTACAATGTCACCATCACTACGCTTCTGACAAATCTTTGAATATCTCAGACAAATACAGTCAGCGTTATACCAAAAAAGAAAATTACCCCATGATTTACTCACCCTCAAGCCATCTTAGGTGTATATGACTTTCTTCTTTCAGACAAATACAGTCAGCGTTATATTAAAAATGTCCCGGCTGTTCCAAGCTTTATAATGGCAGTGAATGGCTGTTGATATTCAATAGTCCAAAGGAAGTACAATAAAGCGCATCCATCCATCATAAAAAGTGCTCCACACAGCTCCAGGGAGTGAATAAAGGCCTCCTGTAGTGAATCGATGCGTTTTTGTAAAAAAAATAAACAAATAAATAATAATTCAAAAATGTTATAATCAGAGAGCAAAAACAAAACACTGTTCATGAATTAGAAGAACAAAACAAGGATTTGTAAAGAAAAATGTCAGAGGATTTCGATATAAGACAAGAGGACACTGGTTTTCCTTTGCTGTAAACAAAACTTGTTTCTCACAAGACCTAGCATATTGTCACAGGAGCTTATGCTACGCCTCCGTCATCCGCTGGACGCCACTCTCTCGTGACCGTGTGTACGACAGTTAGCAGAAGTTAGAGATTACGGGTTATAAAGTTTTACATATTAAATTAAATTAAATTTATGCATTTAGCAGACGCTTTTATCCAAAGCGACTTACAGTGCATTCAGGCTATCAATTTTTATCTATCATGTGTTCCCGGGGAATTGAACCCCAAACCTTGCGCTTTGTAACGCAATGCTCTACCACTTGAGCTACAGGAGCACATATGGATAATTTTCTTACACAAACCCATCCCTTCTCTTCAGAAGACCTTTATTCACCCCCTGGAGCTGTGTGGAGCACTTTCTATTATGAGATGGGTGCTGGAACTCCCCGTCTGACCAACAGTTTGCTTACAAAACATGACAGCAGTTTTAACTCAGGACTGTGTTTGTGTTCAGGACGGGTCTCTCAGGAGAAGCGGCTCTTTCGGGAAGCTCAGGGAAGTCCTGCGCAGAAGCAGCGAGATGCTGGTGAAGAAAATCCAAGGAACCATGCCACCAGAGCCTCGCAACACAAAGTGAGACATGAATGTTATACTGTACTGGACTTTAAAGCCGGCTGTAGCAGCTTTAGCGTCTGATACAGTAGAGTGTTGTTCTTTCATGTTAATGAGCTCTTTTTCATCCCACACAGCATGAAGAGAGCCGCGTCCCTCGGCTACCTGAACAGTAACGGAGATGAGGACGACTCTTTTCAGGTGAGATGATTTGGGGAGGTTGAGGCGTCAGCTCAGGGTTTCAGTTGATCTGTTTTAAAGGAGATTAATGGAGTAATGCTGATTTGTTGGTGGTCTCATCACAGGGTTCAGGAGCAGCGAGGACGTTGAGAAACAGCAGGCCTCTGAGCTCAAGCACAGTGGAGCTGTACAAAAGCACAGACCGATGAAAAATACATGCATGTTCTGACTCATTTCTCACTCCATTTGTAGGAGGATTTGGTTCATGTGCTTTCAATCATGAACGCTTTTGGCTTCACATTCTCTCACACTCATATAAATCACGCTTGTTTCTTTTTCTTCAAGGAATAGTTCATCCAGAAATGAAAACTCATCATTTACTCATTCTCATGTGGACCACAAAAACAAATTTAACTAACAGCTCTTTTTCCATATAATAAAAGTGAATGGAGGATGGGTGTCGACAAACTCCAAAAACAACAAAAAACTCCATGAAAGTACCTTGTACACTAAATTCTTCCTAAGCTATACAGTACAGACCAAAGTATGGAAGCATGTTTCCGCCGGTGGATTTTAAAAAAAGTCATTGCAACTTTTTTTAATTGCAAATCAGAGTTTATATCTCACAATTCTGAGAAAAAAAGTCAGAAGTGTATGAAAAAAATCACAATTATGATGTAAACATGCAGCTTTTGCAACTTTTTTCTCGCAAATTTAAAGTTATATCACAATTATGTGGAAAAAGGTCAGAATTGCAAGATGTAAATTCAGAATTGGGAGAAAAGCCAGAATTGTGAGATAAAAAGTCACAATTAACCTTGGCAGAAGAAAAAGAGGGGAAAAAACAAAAAACAAAGAGAATTGCAAAAGGAAAAAAAAGCCAGAATTGTGAGATAAAAAGTCACAATTAACCTTGGCAGAAGAAAAAGAGATTTGCGAGAAAAAAAATAAGTCAAAATTGCGAGGGAAAAAAATGAATTGCAAGATGTAAATTCAGAATTCTGAGAGAGAAAAAAACACAGAATTGTGAGATTTAAACTGAATTCCGAGACAAAAACTTACTTATACTATAACTACTATTACTACTACTATACTATACTATTACTATATTATTACTATAACTTGCAAATCTGAGAAAAAAAGAATTATGAGATATAAACTTTAAATATTAAAAACAAAAAAAAATATTAAATTTACTGAGGGTGAAGAAATGAATTGCTAATCTTTCCCTCTATCACAGATCCAAAAGCTCCTGAATATGTGGTAGTGCTGGAAGAAGACTGTTATGGTGCCTTTTTGACAGTCCTAATATCTTCACATTCAAATAAATAATAAAAAATAATTTAGAAAATTTAAAAAAAATCTGGATATTCTGAAAACATATAACTATACAATTTCAAAACAAAGAAAAAGTCTTTTTACATCACAATAACTAACCATTTAAAACTATTTTAACCATTCTGAAAACCTATAACAGTACGTTTTGAAACCTAAGAAATAATAAATGTTTTATATGCTGGAAACACTGGAATGTGATGGCTGCTGTGGAAGGCTTTGTGTGTACGGATCTGAATTATGTAAAGGGTGATGTTAGCCCCGGTGGGAAAGACCAGAAATCCACCTGGCTCTTCCTCTCAGGTATTAAATATCCTTTTGACACATATTCAGCAGTGAAATCTGACCTAGCAGAAGAAACCCGCTGCACGAGCATTGTTCACTCAGAGCTCAAGAGAGGTGTTGTGTTGCTCTGACCTGATTCATCAGCCTTTTATTTCAGTGGCTCATTCATTATGTGATGGATATGTCCTAATGTATAAGCAGAGCCCCTGTGTGTTTCTGTAACTGTGTGTGATGTAGGAGTCGGTTTATATGTGGTTTCCAGTCATTTCATGCTCCAGTGTTCATGGACTTCTCAGGGTTCTGCTGCTTAGACTCATTAGTCTAAGCACCTAAGTATGTTTTGAGAGCACTTTTTTGAGAGTCATTTGCTGGGCAAACACTAGATGCTTGTATGAACTTCCACTGTCTGATTTGGCTTGACTGAAATAAAACGTTTTAGTGAAATCATGCAATGTCCAGTTCATTTTTTTCTATGCCAGTTCTTAATCTTGCTCATGTTCTGGTCAGGGCAGGGGTGAAGGCAAGTTACTAAATAATAAGTGTGACCTCCTATTTAACACTTCAGATTAAAAAGGGCTCAAGAAATAAGCGTGCAAATATGGGAAGGTGGAATATTGGAAACATGGTGTAAAGAGCAGTTGCTTACCAAAATCACAAACTGTATAGTAGGTGCTATATTTGGTTTGAAATTTGCTTCGCGAAAAATTATGCTTTATAGTATGAATGAAACTGGGACATACTACATCCAGCATGTTTTCACTGTCATGTGACCTACCAGTGTCAGTTTGGCCTCATGGGATAGTAAAGTGTCCATTAGATGTGCACTTCAGAATCTCGCAGGAAGTAGTAAGTGATCTGGGAACTTTCCGCCTACTTTTTTATGAATACTGTGAATTCAGTCAAACTACACACATGCTATTTACATTACTGCTTACAAACTAGATGCATCCCAAATCACGTACTTATGCACTATTCTATCACGCTGTGTAGTATAAACAATGCGTGATAGTGCCAAAAAAAAAGTGCACTTTAAACACACGGATGATGCACTTACAAAACTCAGAAATCATTCTAATATGCTGATTTGCTGTTCAAGAAACATGTATTCTTATTAGGTATTAATGTATTAATATTAAAGCACAGCCTCCACAAAATAAGACTTTAGCACCACTTTTTACTTTGAGATTGTTTTGAGGTTAAACACAGATTTAAAACTATAATAAGATATAGTTTAATAGTTGTGATACTGTTTTTGAAATCAGATCTTTGCATAGCTATGACACGAAACACAGGCATCTAACAGTTCATCTTAAAAAAAGCATATACATAAACCCAAATAGGAAATAAAACATTTATTCTGTGTCCTAAACTCCTGAAACACTGGTGTCTCATATTTAAGAGCAGTTGATGAATTTTGGGAAAGAAATCAATTAAATCTGTGTGTTGTGTGTGTGTGTGTGTGTGTGTGTGTGTGTGTGTGTGTGTGTGGTGTGTGTGTGTGTGTGTGTGTGTGTGTGTGTGTGTGTGTGTGTGTGTGAAAAAAAATACATATGTAAAGGATCATGTGAAATTCAGCTTTGCATCACAGCAATAAATTACACCTTACAGTATATGTGAAATTCAGCTTTGCATCACAGCAATAAATTACACCTTACAGTATATTCAAATAGAAAGCAGTTATTTTAAATAGTAAAAATATTTCACAATATTACTGCTTTTGCTGCTCTTGCTATTTTGGATCAAATAAATGTAGGCTTGGTGAGCAGAAGAGAATTATTTAAATAAACATTACAAATCTCACTGTTAAAAACTTTTGACTGGTAGTGTGTGTAGGATGAAAAAAAAAAATACTGACAATTTATTTATATCTAAACCTGTTTTGAGGAAGAAATTGTGTCCATAAATTACACACATAACCAATAAATGATTTCTACCAAATTGCTAACTTTAACCACACCCCTTTCTCTAAAATCCCGCCTACATGTTAAAGCAGATATGAGATAAAGATGGGATTTGTCACGACATCTATTTCAGTGTATTTTAAAGGTAGTTGGCGCACTGTGTACGCGTTATACACATGAAAGAATATATATAGCGGTGTAAAGCATATAACGTTACTAATAAACGGACGGTGTGTGTAATCAAGTGGAGCAGCGCATGATTGACAGGACACTCCTCCGCGCATGCGCAGTGCGACGCTCCGAACCCCAGCGCTTTAACTGTGCTGCGTTTGTTGTGTCTGCTGGTAAGTAGGTCAGTATTTATTATCATAATAATACATTGTTTTCAATAATAAGATACAGCCCAAACGATCGGTATTATATATCGGAAGTGTTTGACGTGTGTGAAATCTGCGCTGGATGTCATATATTTAAAATAATGTTTTACACATTTCCGTATAAGATGAATATGAATAATAAAGTGCACTGAAGATGCTGCAGTCTCTTTTCATCCGTGCACATCATTCATGTTCTTAGATGAACGTGCAGAGCTTACAATGAGTGCATAACAAAATCAAACCAAAAGATTAAGAAATTCAATGAGTGCTGAACTTTTTTAAACTTTGAGATTGATAATGTTTATTATTAAAACATGCTATGATCTGGCACTAATAAGTTACACCTGCGTGGCTCCAGTGCTATATATTTTCAGTTTTTGGGAGCTGAATGTAATCAAAAAATTTTTGTGACTTTTTATCTCACAATTCGGACTTTATTTTAAATTTTATCCTGCAATCTCTACCTAAATTTCCATTTTTATGGTTTCCACCACCTCAATTTTTTGTGACTTTTCACAATTCAGACTTTTGAACATTTTATCCTGCAATTTTGAGTCTACACCTTACAATTCAGATCTTTTTCTCACTTTATTTTTAATATCTATTTTACCTAGTTTAATGCATGAAACAAAAATCTTTCTGTTTTTTTAAATATATATATATATATATATATATATATATATATATATTTTTTTTAAGAAATATTTTGGTACATTCCATTTAATATTCATATTAAGGCACAAAATCACATATTACATTCACAAACTGAATTTCGTGATCCAGACAGACTCTTTCGTCCATGAAGTGGAGAGCAGCTCAAGACTAGCAGATTGATGATTTAATACTGAATGTCAGTACCTTGTTAACTGAGACATTCCAAACCTTTGCTTTGTTAAATAATTGAGTTCGTTTTCTAATATTTGTTTTCTGTCTGAAGAGCGTCACTCGCTGTGATGTTGGCTCAATGGCTCTGATCTCCATTGAGGACCTCGCCGGGCTGGACGATGACATCACCGACAACACCACCAGCAAATCTATGACCAAAAGCATGACGAATGCAGGACCGGATGTATGTGCACTAGCAAGCGGTGGGAAGGACACACCAGGTGTCTGTTCCCAGAGGAACGAGAAACACACTGAGCTGTGAGACCTTTCCATGGAAACGGAGGAGAAGAAATGATACTGGACGATCTAGTTCAGTTTCCTTTAGTCAGATCATTAGAGAACCGATGTAATCCTTATAGATCAAGCTGCTTTCAGAGCAGCGGTGAACTGACTCTAGATGAGGGGACCCACTGAGGAGATGACGAGGGGGAACCAGACCTCACAACGACAGCAAGTGCCTTTCGTCACCATCTTCAGACACGAGAAGGGAAAATCAGCCAATGTTAGTTTGCATATCGCTGCTTCTTGAAACATGGGGCAGAATATGTCTACAGTGAGGAAAGCAGCAACATTTCAACTTTGAAATGAATTGGAGATGGTCACTAGATTGTTTCACTGGAACAACTGTACACTCTTCATTTGATTTTTTCTGTGTTTTATCATAATTATGACATTATCAGCCACTACTTCTAAAAAAAACATAAAAAACAAAAATAAAAAAAAAAAAAAAAAAAAAAGAGTTTAACAACGTGCAAAATATGAAAATATTGTCAACACCAACAACACCAATCAGCTGACAGGTTTTTTTATAGGTGGAGCTGAGATTTGTTTCTAACCATTCTGGATTCTTAATGAATTCTTTCTTAAACCAAATGCCAGATTTTTTTATTATTATTATTATTATTATTATTATTATTATTATTATTATAACAGTGCACTTTATTTTTGTATCTATAGCACTTTGCCTAGTACTCAAGAAACCTATTTAGGGACATAATCAAGAGACATATTTAGCTGTTATTTAATGATTTTTACTAAAAAGATTTGTGTTGATGAGCTTGTGTGTGTTTGTGCAGCTTGGCGAGGTCTTATACGAGGAGAGAGTGTATCCTCCAGGAACATGGGCATGTGTCAGTAAAGCAGACACGCTGTATGAGCAAAGCATCTCCAACGCTTTTATGAAACTCATGCGCCTTCATCTGCAAGGAGAATTCAACAGGTGAACACACACAGACACACACACACACACACACACACATGCATTTCCAGCTCAGTGCTCTACTGAAGGATAACATTAGAGGCCAAACCAAAATGCAGAAAATGAAAATTAATTCCCATTTAAAGAGAGCCTTTTTACCTCCAAACTGTATTTCAAGTCAGTGCTTTGAGATGCCTGCCTTTTAATGTTTGACCGGTTGCTTAAACTGTTAGTTAGTCTTCTGTTTTTATTTAAAACTGGTCATAACTTTAAAGCAACTGAATGTAGTTTAGTGTATCTTACAATTAAGTGATTTCACTCGTGTAAATATAGCATTGTCATAATTACAATAGCTGTAGACGTGCATTTGTTGATGCTGTAAAACGTAAAAAAAAAAGAGTTTGGTACCCGCCCACCAAACTTACACAGACATAGAACACACGTTTGGGAAAGAAACCGAAGCCATTCGCCTTAGAAGTCAGTGCGCCATCAGAATGACTTTGAAACTGATATTTCAAGGTGAAAACTTACATTCAGTTGTCAGTTACATAAAAATGTAGACTGGTCCAAATCTGAAAAGTAAGACTGATTACCTCGTGGCTAACTGATAGTTGGTCAAGCTAGTTCTGAATAAACAAACAATAACAAAAATAATTTATTTTTTCAACCAACTCCTTCCATTTAAAAAAAAAAAAAAAAGTATAAGGTGTGGTTAATATGTGAGTTTTTCTTAAGGTAATCAATGTCGCATTTAAGGTGCGGTCACTTTTACCATTGTTTGAGGCATTGCTGTGAAGTCCAGTCATTGCAATAAGAATTCACGCGAAATTCAGGAAATTTGCGTGAGGGCAAAAGATTTCCACGTGCAGATTTTGCAGTGGGTTCAAGTTGCTCTCATGGATTTGCCACGTTGACCAACACAGAGCTGTTTGGTTTGGAAGTGACTTCACATAGACAATAGACCTATTTTGTCAGTACAATTTTGCCGAAATCGCACCAGAAGGCTGTACAGTTAGTTGAATCAAAATCAGGTGAACTGAAAATCAAAAAATGTGAATTCAAATAAGTGGGCTAAAAAAAACACCACTAAAGTGGACCAAAAAAACGGATTTTGAAGTCCAAATTAACCCAGACATTTTGCTAATATCACCACACCTTAAGCTGTAGTTATTTGAATCAAAATCTGGTGAACTAAACACCATACGATGTGAATTAAAATAAGTAGGCTAAAAAAAAAACTAAAAAAAATCACTAAAGTGAAAAAGAAAAAAAGATTTGAGTCCAGTTTCAGTGTGAATGCAAAAAAAGGGCTTCTTTTCAGTTCACTTTTGGGTATGAGTTTTGTTTTAATAACTCATCTGTGACAATTCTTATAGAAAGTGCAGATTCTATTACAATATTTGTTGTAATAATCACAATGATTGTTTTGTAAGAAACATGCAGTTTCCCAGTGTGCTCAGTTTAAGCCCTGTGTCTCCAGGACGGTACCTTGGCATGTCTGTACCTGTTGTGAATGAGATTACGATGGCATTAACTTCATGAAGGACGTGTTGACGGCATATTATCTGCCTGCTGAGCTCCAGACCAGACCACCAGAACCAACCGATCCTGATATCAGAATCGTTCACAGAGACGCGATCCGCGTCATAGCCAGGTACACGAACACCCTTCCCAGTGACACCCTAGGAGCCCAGTCTTTTTCATTAGCAATGCCTGCTCCAGAATGATTATACTTTCTTCCATTCTAGGGTGTTTTATGGGACCACAACAGAGGAGACCATCTCTCGTCATTTCACAGCTCGCCTGTCACGCCAGTAGAGATGTCTCACTAGCTGAATGTCTCAAAATAATGGGGCGGAGCTTGTCA
This sequence comes from Cyprinus carpio, assembly GCF_018340385.1. Lineage (NCBI taxonomy): Eukaryota > Metazoa > Chordata > Actinopteri > Cypriniformes > Cyprinidae > Cyprinus > Cyprinus carpio. The sequence goes on along the minus strand of NC_056593.1, from coordinate 21,535,899 downwards.
CAATCAAAACCCATTTATTCTTTTGTATTGTTGTGAATGCGATGCAGAAAACATACATTTTTAATCCATAAGTAAAGAAACTGCAGTTTATTACACAATAGATATAGATTACACACCCTGGCCTGGCATTATTTTTTTTTTACTCGTATAGTATGAAGATGATTCATTACGCCTCCTGTGTTTTCTGCTTGAATTCACTTTCATTGTTCAGTTTGTTGTAGAGCAGAAAATATTTTTTCTAGGTTTCCCATAGTGCCCTAATACGGTGTCAGCAATGACTCAGATATTATGAGATTCACAGCTAAACTGATCCATAAATCCTTCAATTATGGCATCTGTAGCTTGTTAGTTGCTTTAGATGTTGATGGACAAACAGGTTCAGGTTTAAGAAAATGTATTTGCAGCTGGGTATTAAGATTTAATACTTATATATTTACATTTATTGTCATTTTAAGTAGGCGTTTAAATTTTGTGTTGGAAAACTGTTTTTTTTGTACTTTGTGTAACAGACTATCAAATCATTTATCAGACAATCATTGGTCAGAACTTTTTTTATCTCTGAAACTCAGAATCTTCTACATTTTTATCTCATGGGCCAATCAGATACCTGTTAGATATTAGTAGTGTATTCCAGTTTAGACCAATCATTTCGTAGTATGGTTTTTACGGGTATGCTTGTTGATCTCTTTTCTTTAGATGGAGTCTACAAGTCTACTAAACACGGCTTTTTCTCCAGATGAATGGGAGCACATGGCAAAATAGCCCTTCACAGCAGTATTGTATCTGAACACTATTTGGTCTCAAGGATGTAACTGTATTTACTTATTAGTGTATTTTGTTTTATGTAATACTGTACAAATGTATGTAAAACATCAGTGCAACTCTTTACCATTCTTTAACATTATTTCTCCCTTTTGTGACATTGATGGCTTAGGTTGTACTTTTAATTGATGTTTGCCTTGTCAAAGTATTTTAAAACTTGCACACTTCCCCTCAAGTCTGTAATAATAATACTAATAAACTATTTTAAAAACACTTGGTATATTAACGTGCTTTACAAAGAATTAAAAAACTTGATTAAATGTATTAAAATACAAAACAAATGGTGTTTAAATTGTGTTTAATTGTTGTTGTGGATAAATAAAGCCTGAACTTGTGATGAATACGTTTAAAATAAATAATTTATACTTGAACTTCTAAACACGGCTCTTGATTATGGCGCGCTGCAATTCCGTTTTTCGCCACAGATTTGCACCATAGATTTACACTGGACAAGAGCGGGGCGCTGTTGAGCTCGAGAGGACCGCACTAGCGTTACACACCCTACCCGAAGACATGCGCTAAATGTGATAATGTACTGTACAATTCCTCTTTTGACTTAAAATAGTATAAAAACAGCGAAAGAATATTTCTGTTGCAGAAACTAAACTCATTAGCCGCGGCTGCTTTTGTGACCTCACTAAATGAATCTTATGAAGCTCTTCATTAAGCTTCAGCCACCACAGGATGTCTGGTAAGAAGTGTAAAATATAAATGTGAAAAATGAATACACTGATTATTTACATTTTCATCCACTCGTAATGGTTGAGTTTAAAAATTTATGTTAGTTTAATAACTAGACAATCTTTCATATATAATATGAATATATAATAATTCAGTCTGTAAGCTGTCATAATCAGCTAATGGATACAATTATAAAGAGAGTTGAATTACTGAAATAAAGGAACTTTTCCATGACATTCTAATTTATTGAGATGCACCTGTATCACTGGACTAGAGGACATATGGGTGTGTCTATAATAACCAGTTATCCTGACCCACTTGGAACAGGCCTGAGCAGCGAATGAAATAACCCCAGATCTTATAAATTCAACATTTAACTCTATTCAGCATGATGAATGACACATGTAACAGGGTTTTAGGATATCAGCAGAACATTAGAGATATTATTATATTTTTTAGAGCTGTCAAAGTTAACCGTGAAACCACTTAGGAAAGTTTTTTTTTTTTTTTTTTTTTGGACAAATACATTTGAATTGAATCTGTTTCTCTTCAGGATCATAAATCTACCATCACCAGTAGGTGGGAAAATCATATTTCATATTTTCTACTTTTAGTTAAAGTTTTAGTAATTTAGTTGTTTTTGTCATTTTTTTTATGTCTGTATAGGTTTTATTAAATTATATTTCATTTTATGTTTTAATTGTAAATGAGACATGTTTCCTTGACAGCTAGCTGAAATAAACAAAGTTTAGTTTTATATTATATTATATTGCTGTTTACGTTATTTTTATTTCAGGTAACAAAAAATAATTTTTATGGTTTTAGTTCTGGTTAACTATAATAACCCTGAAACAATACACACTTAATACAAAGTCAATATTTTAATCATTTGCTTTGGCTTCAATACAGTAATAATAGACAGTTATTTAATTTTGCAAACATAATGTTGTCTTTATCTTTTATCACACTGTATAAATGGGACTATATGGAATATTTCAGATCATATTTGGGGGTCTAACTGGCATTAAACAGTTTGAAAAGCTCTGCTCTAATGGATGAGTGCACTGTAGAAAAAAAAATAAATCAGTGGAAAAACGGAAAAGGTCCTGATAATTTCCTGCCAGGATTGCAATACATAATTCAAAATTTGGGTTAAAAAACTGTGAAAAATAAATACAAAAAAAATCCTTTATATTTACACAGTACATTGGGCCCTAGTTTTCTCTCCATGCAAACATTTTGGTGTTTGAAGAAAGCTTATCTGCACAGGAGCATCCAGAATGACCGTCATAATCTAAGATTATTTTATTGATGATCGTGTAGGACTGAGCACTATAATGAAGGACATCTGAACCCCACCTCCATGATACCTTCAGTAGAAATATGAAGGCTAAAGCTTCCTCCCTGCAGTTGAGTAAATATCGAGGGTTTTAGATTGTGAGTGACGTCTGGAATAGCTTGAGTCCTAAAGTAAGCTTTCTCTTGTCAAGGATGAGGGATGATCGTAGCTCTCCTTGTAGCTGATGTCAGTTCCACTGTTATGACAGTGAGCAGCTGAGCTGTCAGAAAAATAATTGGGCTCCAATAACTCAAGGTTTCCTAGTGTAGACTCAAATCTACGGTAATCGTCTAAATTAGTAGAATCACCCCTGGCAACCACATTTGACAAACACTCCCATAAGTTGATCAATGGAGGCTTGCTAGTTAAGTTATGAAGCCTGTACTGTAGAGACACTACCAGCTTCCAAATCACAACATATAGTATGCTGGATGGACTTCCCTCTGTGATGCATGCAGGACCGTCCCAAACAGCACACTTCGGCTGCATCCGGAAACTGGAAAGTGATGCCTCTGGCACGTCCAAATCCAGTGATTGAGTCACAACCTGTCTACTGAGATATCTTCATCTCATCCATTTCTGAAAGCAGCATAGATGTATCCTTCATGTGTTCCTCTCCATGAAGGTTGAGCTAAAAAATAAAGATGTGTCTGAAAGTTGGGGTTGATGGTCAGTGTGTGTATATGTACATTTCTGGCTAACGTTTTTCCACTTTTGATGTCATTTCTCACAGGAAATCAGTATTGTAGCAATTAAATATTCACTTTGTCATTACCGAAGCTCTCTCTATTTTCTTGTAGATCATTCAACTATTATACTGCTTTAGAAGCCCATTCTAAATCAGTTTTGGGAGGTACCTTGTGCACCAACGAGTCTTTGTCTGATAGGACAAGTTTTGTGGACTCACAATGGCCACCGCAAACTCTGCCAATAGTCAAAGTGCCATTACTTCACAAAAGTGTGGACACAGAGGAAGACCACAAGGTCTTAGGGTGCCATTTGGGAAAGGGCCATTTAGAGTCCACTTAAATCTGCAAGCTTGCATTCATCTGCATCCACTTTTGTGTGCAACGCACATCTTAAACTCCAATCAACAACCAAGAACACACCCTGCACTTTTCTTTGTCGATAATCTGTTCCACTTGGATGTACGTCACAGTATGGAAGAGAATATCCATTGCTACTTCAATTCTATTGCAACTTTAAACAGTTGCACTTGTTTTGTGCACAAAAGTTTCAAGACAAAAATGTGGCTCAATGAAAGAAGGTTTTTTTTTATTACATTCATAACTTGGAAATCGCAGGAACCCTGAGCGTACACATTGCAAATGCTTGAAAATAAACACTTAAAGAAATACTTGAAGGGGTAGTTCACCCAAAAATGGAAAACAAATAGTTGACGGTAGCCACTGACTTCCAAAAATACTATAGAAGGCAGTGGGTAAACTGTTTGTTTACTAACATTCATCTTTTGATTACATTCATTATTTGTCTTGTCATGATAGCCACATATAAAATGTTTTACAACAAGAATAATGCAGTTTTTTTATTATTATTATTAAATCTCTCAGTAGCCACGTGGTATAGTATAATACAGTTTTAAGGGAAAAGACAAGAAAAAAGACACAAAATTACAGAGAAATAAATTATAATGCAACTGATATTTTTTTTATTATTATTGAAGAAATGAATGAACATTAAAATCAGTTTTAACAATACACAAGAACAACAGCATTTAAGAGAAGAGAGAAAAAAAGATAAGAATAAATAAAATAAAGTAATAATAATAATAATAAACAACTAAATGATAGTTCAAATCTTCCTCCTTCCGAAAAATCAAGGACTACAGTGGAGGAAGAATACAAGAAAAAAAAGAAGATAAAAGAACTCCTCCATGAAATTTAACAGTATGTCATTCTTTTTGTTATTAATTTGCATTAGAGACTCTTTCAAAGATTCTATTTCTAATAAAAGTAAATTACATTTTGGTATGCATTTAGCAAGTTTTTGTTTATGAATGTAATATTTGCCTTGCAAAATGTAAAAGCTAACAATATACACAATCATTTTGCTTTTGTGTGAATAAGTGCAAATAACATATTTTAAAGAGAGCATGTAATTAACATTTATTTGAACAAATAAAGAGGCACTAACATCAGACCAAAATCTAAAAGACTAATCACAATTCCAAAACAAATGAGACAAGTCTTCCTCATGTGCGTCACAGAAAATGCAACTACTGTCACTGTCCATGAATGAGAGAGCTACTTTACATGGGTGAATTATGTGAAGTATTTCCAAATGTACCTCTTTGTTCAAAATACAACATTTGTAAAGATTTGAACAGGCCGCTTTCCAATTAATTTTAGGAATTTTTGCATTCCAAAAGAGTTTATGTTTTTATTGAAAATTGTGTCTTTGTTATTATAACAAGAGGAAGTAAATATTTTAATACCATCAACTATTGACTATTACATTATTAATGTGATCAACCCGTTTGGAATAGCTTTAACATCTTGCTGAAATTCTTTAAAGGGAATGGGTAAGTTGTAAAAACGCATCAAGCCTTCATAAGACAGAATGTTTCCACTGAACAGATCCATAACCATAGGCGGAGTTTCACTTTTATGCTTGGGGGGGCACCCACTATGGAGACAGATAAGTCTCAAATATAATGCACGCAAAAAACACGATTCACACATGCGTAGACAATTTCACATGCATGAAACCTAATTCACGTACACACACAAAAAATTCACGTGTGTGAAAAAAAAAAATATATTCACAAAAAGCAATTCACATGCGCAAAATAAAAATATATATTCATAAAATACATTTCACAAATGCAAAACACAATTCGTAGATATACAACTGTGCACAAAAAAACCTTTGAATGTTTAAAATGTACGAGTGTCTGAATGTACAAATCGTCATTTACTACGAATCCACTCGGATTTGTGTCTGTGTGTTTTTTTGAGACTTTCCTGGCAGAGCTCTCTTCCCACGTGGGGTCTGTCGTATTCTTTAGCCAATCAGATGCAAGCTTACCATTCAACCAATCATATCATAAGCCACTGAGAGTGCATTCAAGGAGCACGATTCTGCGCACCTTTTGCGCAATATGGATTAATTAGAACAGAAATTAAGCCTTTACATCAGTAATCCCATAGACACTAAAAGAAATGGACACAGCGACCCAATTGGAACTCAATTGAGACAAGTGAAGCCCATTTTTAGCGATTTTTAGAACTTCCGTTTCTGACGCGCAGACTCAAACTAAGCTTGATGACATCAGCAACCTGTCTGACAGATGTAAATCTTCAAGTAGCTGTGCGTGCAAACTGCCATCGTTAATCTTGCAGAGACGGCGAGCTTGAGCGGGGAGTTCTTTGGCGTGAGTGAGCAGGAGTAAGTATTCTGATTAATTATTTTGTATAGTATTTTAAAATGAAACGCCAGGGCTTCTATGGGCTTCTCTCTTGACGTCTCCCCGATTGCCTGCGAGCTTCTGAATGCACTCTCGGTGGCTTATGATATGATTGGTTGAATGGTAAGCTCGCATCTGATTGGCTAAAGAGTACGACAGACCCAGGTGGGAAGAGAGCTCTGCCAGGAAAGTCTCAAAAACACACACACAAATCCGAGTGGATTCGTAGTAAATGACGATTTGTACATTCAGACACTCGAACATTTTAAACATTCAAAGGTTTTTGTGCACAGTTGTATATCTACGAATTGTGTGTTTTGCATTTGTGAAATGTATTTTATGAATATATCATTTTATTTTGCGCATGTGAATTGCTTTTTGTGAATATATTTTTTTTTTTTCACGCACGTGAATTTTTTTTGTGTGTACGTGAATTAGGTTTCATGCATGTGAAATTGTTTACGCATGTGTGAATCGTGTTTTTTGCGTGAATTATATTTGAGACTTATCTGTCTCCATACCCACTGGCAGACGAGCCACGAACACTTTTTTTTTTATTTGTTCTATATTTCATATATTTATATAATATATATTCGACAGTAAAATACATAATAAATAAATAAATAAATAAAACATTTTTTCCCGAGGGTACGCACAGAGGTTTTTTTTATTTATTTTTTATTTTATCCTATTTATATATATATAAAAAAAAAGATTATCCATTCAGCAAATGCTTTAAAAACAGCTTTAAAAACACTTTATTGCATTCCAGATGCTTTTAAAGTACTTTTCACTATAAATTTTATGGGCAGCTTGAATTTTAAATATTGTCATGAATTATTTGTATTCCCATTTGTAAAATAGCCAACAAATTAATTGTTGCTGGCTAACCCGATCTCATGATGAAATATAGCACGGTTTTCTGCTTCTATTTGGCGTAATATGTATATGCAGAAATTAACTTTGGCATGCAAAAGACTGATAAATTCATAATTAATGGCATGGCTGGTTCAGTCGACAGAAATGCGGGACAGACGGGCCTATAATAACTGCTGAAATGTTTGCGGGGCAAATCTCAGGTCAGTCTGAGCGCTCATGGTATGCACAGTCATCTTTAAGTTTCTAAAGAGTAATCGACGATGCGATCGCACATTTCACAAGATCCACTTCAGCTGTCACTAGCCAAGGGTGAATAAGCCTTGATATGTGCTTTAACTAAATACTGAATCACGCGCCACACTCAAGGCCATCGCTTCAAATCGCCTGTCCAATTCAGCCAGAAATGACTCAGTCCACCACATTTTTTTTTGCGAGTTTATAAAGAAAACAACGAATATTTTTGTTAACTTGCTAAAGCTGGAAAATAACGAAAAGAGAGTCCTCTCATGTCCTCTCAAGTTAAGAACCATCCGCGACTCGGGAGGATATGGGACCTTAAATAATTCATTTAACCCAAAACGTACTTATTCTAACCACTAAAATAATAAAATAATACAAATAAAATGAGAAAATGTTAATTATTTAATTTTTATATTTTATTCATAGCTCAGACAAAATCATTATTGGCTCTCGTCTGGGGGGGCAGTGCCAGCCCCCCCCCCAGCCCCCCCTAAACTCCGCCTATGTCCATAACATAATATATACAGTGTAACTGTACACTATAACTGTACAGTGCTGTTCGGTTCATTCAGTGCGCGCACGTGACGTCCCAGAGCGCGAAGCAATGGATCTGGCCAATAGATGGCAGTCACGATGAAGAAGAACAAATGTTATTTGAGACCAGTTGCTATTCTTTAGTAGGCCTACTTATGCGGCTGTTTTAAATAACGGTGGTTATGATATTAATGCATTCGGTGATTAGAGCAGAGTGAAGGTGAGCTGTGAGAGACTGGTGTGACCGCTCTCCACGCACCTTCCCCAGCCCCGCAGAGCCCACCCTCCATCCACTCCCCCCGGAGCGAGAAACACGACTCCTGCGCGCATCCAGACCCAGCGCTGCCTCAAACACACGCGCAGAGCGGCTCTTTGTCTCCATTTCGAGGCGATTTCTGGTGAATTCAGCATGGAGCGCCTGACACATCCAACCAAACCGGTTCCGCACTAACCAGTGTGAACTCCCGAAAGACAGACGCGCTTCGAGGAAACTGGATTTTAGCGTTTATACAGCGTTCGATTGCAGTATTTGTACATACTTGAACTTTTGAGACTTTAATTTATACACGTCGCCTTTATCGACTTCAACCATGGCTTTCTGGACGAGAAGACGCGAGCGCAAACTTCCAAACGCCGAGCGTGTTTTCCTCGCGTTGACTCTGATCGCTGAAGGTAAGAAAGCACGCACGCATCCCTCCGCGAGCGTGCAGATCTGCTACAAAGTACAACATGTTTGTAGTTCTTGCGTGGATCGGAAACTTCATATTTGCATAAATAGTTTAGACGTAGATGTGCATGAAACTATAAACCAACGCGAGGTTTAGTTGCGCGAGACTCGTATCTGGATCGAATCCGGATTTAGTACAGTTTGATGTGAGTTTGCACAAACTTTCCAGTCACTGTATTAACAAACGCAAGACTTAAGTGCTTGGTAAAAAAAAAAAAAAAATACAAAAAAAGTTCCAATGTGTTACCACTGAACTAAAGGATGTTTTTATGTGAATGAATAGATCCACGCTCCTTTTCCAGAAATTCGAGTACAGTAAGGAGGCCTGTACATAACATTTGCATAATAGTCTATAAAAAGAGACCAAGAAAGGTGAAAGGTGTGTCTTTTTATCTATACTAGATAGGGTGCATGCAGTGCATGTTTGTAGGCGCCTAAGTGAACTTCATGAGGTAAAACACGAGCTGAATATCAATGGCATCCACTTAGACTCCTTGAATATTAATTAGATTTTGCTTCGTTCAAGTCAAGTACACGTTTATTTATTTAACAATTACAGAGAGAGAGAAAAAAGATATGCTAAGTTAATTAAAAGTCAAGGTATGATATATAAATCTGTCTATTAAAAAGTCCACTGTGAGCTCCTCATCTGTTGAGTTTTACTGGACTTCACAGAGGTTCCTCTGCAACCTCCTCCAGGAGTGAACAATCACATCTGTGTGGCCTTTAATGAAATATGCATGGCCCGAGCTGGAGTTCTGGGGAGGTGTAAGATCTCAGTCCTGAAGCTTCTCTTTAGAGGACCACTGAAAGTGGTGCCTGCTGTTCTGTGGAGTGACCCATGACTGAAAGAGTTTTCTGTTTGGATCTCGTGATTAACTGAAGCCAGGAGACGTGGCCACAGGAGTGTTCGTGTGTGTCTTTCCTGAAAAACAAGAGGATATGCATGCATGTTTTCTACTGGAGTTTCCAGCATAATTTGGAACCAGTCAAATCCAGATCAAGATCCTCCTGGATAAACTGAAACTTCTACAAGATTTGTTGCTCGTTTTTGATTTGTAGAACTTGCATGTGGAAGTCCTGCTACTTGTTTTAAAGTTCTGAAGGATTTCTTAAGTCTTTTTGATGTCCTGCAGAGATTAACTTTATTAGTTCAACTTGAACTATGCTTTCTAAAACGTCTACTGTTTATTTTGTGTTATATTGGAATTCAGCCAAAATTCCCATTAGGATTCTTTGATTATACGCTCTTAAACTAATAGTTTTAAATACAGGTTTTCACAGTGATACCATAGAAGAACCATTTTTGGTTCCCACAAAACCCTTCCACGATCATTTCCTAAAATAACCTTTTTTTTTTTTACTTAGTGTGGAGGACGTTTTAATAATCTGAAAAAAAAAACAATCTTTTTCTACTATGAAGAACCTTTTGTGGTTCTGTTGATGTTTAAGGTTCTTCATGGAACCATTGACGACAATAAAGAACCTTGAGTGTAACAGAAATTCTATTTCTGACTGTTAGAGATAGCTTTGGTCATTATAGGAGTGCGGGACGGCCCCGGGGCCCATGGAAAAAACGGCAGCATTTGCATGAAGACTTCAAAGATAAAAGGGTGGAGGGTAGAGAGATTTCTCAGGTACTTGAGGGCCCTGCTTGATCCCGGGGACGAGGGGGATCCATCTCCTGTCTTTCACATGCTAATCACAGACAGTCTGGGAAGAGATACCCCCCGCTGTGCCACGTGAAGGTGTGACTCTGTGGCCATCAGGGCTGGTTGTGTTCTAGGTATATCTCAGACGCTGTGTTTCACTGGATTTGATGATTTTCCATAACATATTTGAAACTCTCGTTTGTTTTGTGGTCTTGATCATATCATCATAATCATTTACTTCATGGTCTTTTTAGATGCCAGTCTTAACAGGAGAAAAGGGAAACAATGTCTCATAAATTATGAATGAGAAGACTTGAGACCTAGTATTGTAATTTGACTATCCAGTAGTTTCTGTTTTTGTGTGTCGACTGAAGTAGAATCGACTCAATCACAGCTCTTTAAGCAAACTGATCTTTGTTCAGAAATATTCATAAGACTGGTGTTGTTGTTCTGTAGTTTGGCTCTGGATGGTGGACTTTTGGCCATAATTACACTTATATTTATGGCGTTTCATAGTCTCTCATGCAGAGAAGTACTTTGTTTCCATTTGCTATGAATGTATTATTTTAAAAAGTAAAACTACTTAAAAAAAAAAAAGTACTAAAAAAATCACATATCCTAGTCATATTTCAACCCAAATTTTTTTGGACAATTCAATTTTTTACTTTACAATTAAGTAAAAAAAATTCTTGACAATATTCCCTTAAATTCTCGGTGTAATGCAAAAAATAATCCAGTTGCAATGCAATATTTATTTAAATAAGCATAGATTAGGCTGAATTCAGTACTAATAATTATAAACAAATTCTACCATTATGCATACTTGCTTAACACATTTACAGTTTAAGTAGCAGCCTATTCAGCTGTTGTTGTTGTTTTTTACAACACAGTAACAATAATATTTCTTTGTCTTAATGAGAATATTTAAATATTTAATTGTTATAAAAATAATGCAAATGCCTTTAAAATGCTCCTAATGTCTTTAAAGTGGGATTTGTTCTCTTTCTGCCAAATGTCTTGTTTTGTGGAGGTGAACACTGTTTTCATGGGCTGTTTTCTTTTAAATTGAATAATTCTTGTTATCTTGTTAAAGCATGTCATCTGTTTACTTAATGTACACATCAGGTAAAGATGAATCATGGCATTGCCACCTGTTGCCACTTATCGAATTAGTTTTTTAGTTTTTGAGAGCTATTTTGTTTGATCAAGTAGAAGAGAAGAGCTGAACTGCACACGAGACATCAAACATTCAGCCGCTGACAGTCTGAGAAGACCTTCACAGTTCAGCGTCTGCAGGCTTGCGTCGAATGTAAAATGCCACTATAGTTGAGATCACACAGGTCTTCAAGGAAGTTCACACTTGCTGAGAACGTTTGTGATGTCGCTCATTGTCCTTGTGTGCAAGGTGAAAAAACACGAGGACCTTTAAGATTGTACTTGTACTCATTCATTATTATTACTATTTTTCACGTTTATAGAATCAAAGTAAAACCATAAACACTATGATATAATGCTATTTTTGGTGAGAAGTGCTCCCTGCATCACCTTGAATGAACTCAGTGGAGGCCATGTCAAGCATGTCTGGACTGGTGTGATTCTGATTAAACTTCTCCATGTTCTCGGTGTTTGGCGTCCGGCCACACTGAATCAGAGGGGACAGCTGACAGCGTGCGTGTTTGATCTCTTTCTTAATTAACTTCTGGAACAGCAGCCTCTGAGATGCCTTAAAGCCGCTCTGAACGGCAGTGATGAAATGCCGAGGTCTTGGCGTAAAAAGCAGGGACACGTTTATCTTGGAGCCGGTTTCAGAAACATGAGCCAGGCTGGCTTTTATGATAATCTTGTGCTCGTATGTCCATGAGATTAGATGGCTCTGTTTAAAAGGTTAAAATTCTGAAAATAAATGAATGTTTGGTAATTATGTTTAAAACGGACGCTGGTAAAAAATCGAAGTCAGTGAAAGTAGAAAACAACTTTTTTTTCTTTTCTTTTTTTTTTTTTTTTTTTTAAATCAGACACTACATAAAAATATGAATTCCTCAAAATTAATGACACATCCAAGACTTTAATAAACAAAGGAAAAAAATTCTGCTTGGCATTTATTTCATAAAAAAACAAAACAAACAAACAAACAAAACACTTGTGGCATTATGTAAACAAACCAGCATTTAAAGGGTTACAATTCTGAAAATTAAATAAATGTTTGGTAATTATGATTAGAACTGATGCTGGTAAAAAAAAAAAAAAATCGACGTCAATGAAAATGGAAAAAAATATTAATATATAATATTTTTTACAGTTTAGTTGTCCTTTATTTTTTAATTGACGTACAAGGGTTAAAGTGAAAACGTGACACTGAACCGTTTTAGACTTAAAGTAACGAATGTAAAGCTTGTGTTTTATTTGAGCTGTTAAAACGAGGTAGGTTTTTTAGTCAAATAAGCTTGGAATTCATGTTTTTGGATTTTTCTCAGTGTAAAGATCCCTCTCTGGTATTGTTGCTGCAATTTTAAGTTTAAAGGAGTTGAAAAATTGGATATAACTTTTCAAGGTCACCAAGTGCTTTTATCTCATGTCATTTTTACGTCTGTGTATGTCAATGTTTTGTCACATAGACACCCATTGAAAGTGTGTTGAACCCATAATATTTTATTTTTAAAGAATAGTCAACCAAAAATGATCGTCTTGTTCTAAACTATTTGCATTTATTTATTCTGTGGAACACAAGCAGGTAGACATGTTTAAAATGTGAATGAATCTGAAGTAGTGCAAATGAATGAATTGTTTACCTGCTGTCTCCATCCGTTACCCGACACCCAATCACATCACAGAAGCAGCTGTCTCCTCTACTGTAAACCGTTCGAGTCGCGGGTTTTGCCAAGGCTTAGCCAGGGTTCTCCAGCGGTCTGCTAAAGATTTACACAAGCTGTTCTTTAAAACCGTAATTCCATCATCAGGGACATTTGTTTGACCAAATGCAATTATCTGCTTGTGATGCATATGTGAAAGTTTCCATAAACCATATACGTAATCCCTCAACGTTATAAAAATAAAACTGGTTTACCTGATCCGCAAAATATTCATTGCTAGTGTTCTGTGAGTTTGGGTGAAAACAGTCATATTTCATTTCAAAATTTAAAGATAAAACACAGAAAAGACATTCCTGCCTGGCATTGCAGGCATTGTGTTTTTTTTGCATTATTACAACTTCATGACAATTAATAAAATTTCATACAATTCTATACAGTTTAATACAATATGAGTTATTTTAGGACAGTTAAGACAGTTTTCAGCCCGTAATGCAAAAACATGGTAACACTTTACATTAGAGTCCTATATTAGTTACTCTAATATGTTAGCAAAGAGGAATACATTTGTTACAGTATTAATTAATCATTGTTAAAAAATACAACTCTTCACACATTAAGCAATGTAATCAGATTACTCTTTCAAGGAACTAGTAAAGTAACACATTACTTTTAAATTTTTAATAAAATATCGGAGTTACTTTTTCAAATAAGTACTGCACATTACTTTGTTTCCCCATGTACTGACTGACAGCTCTCCTGTCGAGAGAAATCAGGCGTGAGTGCAGAGACAGAGGCCCTTCTTCAGCCTGAGGCTTATTCATCTACTTTTGGTTTCTTAGTTATTAAAAACCAATAAGCAAGCTCAGCCCAGGTAACATAGGTAACAGTACCGGAAACGTAACATAATGCATTACTTTCCATAAAAAGTAACGAAATAAAGCAATTAGTTACTTTCACAAAAAAAAACAAAAAAATAAAACGCTACACTTAAAAAAAATAACTTTCCCCAACACTGTGTGTGTGTGTGTGTGTGTATGTGTGTGTGTGTTTTAGTGCTTACGTCAGGTCTTAGGCTAGAAGATGAACGGCGGGGTTTGAGTGTGTGTGAAGTTGACTGGTGAATTCTGGCGAGCTCTTGGGAGCGCGAGTGGTTCTTGTTAGCTTTGATAGGAGAATGAGAGTGATTACAAGAAGAGCATGTGCTTTACGTTACATTGGCTGGCCCTTCCCCCATTCTGTATTTAGCTGCATTCCCCTCCCTCACCACAGTGCTGCCCAGATGATATTTAATGAGAAAAATGTGTGTGTATTCCTCAGATGTTACCGTGCGCTGCTCTCTCCCCTCTGATACACAAGAGCAAATCTTCGAATCATTAATAAACGGGACTTCGGCCTCATTTAGTTCATGTTTAATCCAGAAGTTCTTGTCCAGTTTGACATTCAGAAGGGGACACGTTTTGTTTCATCCAAACAATAGCTCTGGAGTTTTGGTTTATGTCACTGTTTGGCTGTTTGTTGTATTGTGTCTCGCGTGTTAAACTAGATCTGTTTGTGTTAGGGCTCCATGGCGTCTCCTGAAACGCTCATCAGACGCTCCTGTTGTTTAGAGTTCGAGAGCAGCGCTGCAAGTGTGTGAATCTCTCCTCTTGCTCGTGTAATGTCAGAGAATGGCTAATTGCGTCCCGTTCCCTGTCTCATACTGTAAACACATGGAGGGTCACAGGAGGCTGCGGGACGTTCTGTAGAGTCCGACCCCCAGGACGGGACCGCGTTCCCTGAGCGAGAGCTTAGTCATGAACTTGGACTCGAATTAAACACACATGTTCTTCCTTCTTATCTTGGCGCTTTAGATTATTGATGAGGACTGATGTCTGTTTTAATGCTAGGATTTGTGCAACAAAAATAGAGTCTCATTTTTCATGAACACTTTCCAGTCTAACAGTTTAACTGTTTTATTGCTTCTGCACCTTTAAGACTTCTAAATGTAAATAAGCTAAAACCTCTTGACAGACCTACTAACAGACTTGGTGTTGGGTCTGATGTAGCCTAGTGGGCACTGCCCCATTGTGTGTCTGTATCTATTTATTTGTTTAAAAAAAAAAATTACAAATGCTATTCATATGTGCAACGAATCTCATAAACTTCTTATAAGATGACTGTTTTTAAATCTATTTTGATATTGATTTGGAGGGTCCAGAAGCTGACGAATGAGAGAGAGAGGCCGCGAAGCTAGACTGATTAATGTGCATGAGTTTTTACTTTCAGATTTATAGGTCTGACTTGACAAACTTTTTTATTAGTTTAGTCAAACCATTGCGTGCAATTACAACAAATAAGTATAAATTTCCAGACCCGGCTAAAGAACAAGCGGAGTGATACAAAATTGTGAAAGGGCGCTCCATTCAATTCAGATTCGAGAAACAGAAAGAACTGTTGTATAAATAAATAAATAAATATATATATATATATATGATTGAAACTTATAATAATTGCTGTTAATAGTGTTCATCGTCTGCTTTTTGCGTACATTTCTGCCATGTTTACATAAATTGACAGTCATCACTGATAAGCTACTACTAAATATTGTAGAAACTTAATTTTCTATAAAGTTGCTTTGCAACAATTTGTATCGTGGAAAGAACTATACAAATAAACACACACACACACACACACACACACACACACACACACACACACACACACACACACACACACACACACACATATATATATATAGGCTATATATATGCATGTGTATACTGTATATATTGGGGAGAATAGAGTCAAAGATGTAGTGTCATATTACTCCTGATATAATGGGGAAAAAAAGAATATGAAATTCTTATAACTTAAGTAGTTTGACATATTCTATTAGTAGTACCATAGGAAAACAAACATAACTGATTCACTGCTTATTAATATTTAAAAGAAACTATGTATCTGCCATATCAAAGTAATGTGGTCTAACCAACATGTTAAAACATACAGAGCAAAAAAAAAACAAAAAAACATGAAATATCATATCCTCATATCATATCTCTTAAATGATAGATATAATAAAGATCATTTAACATATTTATGACAAGGCAAGGTTAGTTTGAGTTGTAAAATGTAAATTTTTTAATGTTATTAATGATAAATAATTCATGATATTTGTATTTGTATATCTGTCTGTCTGTCTGTCTATTATACCTTAAAGGTATAAAGAAAATGTTATTGCTTTTTATTTTATTTTATTTTTTAGATTTTTAAAAAACATGAACATTTTTAGATTCATAACATGTAATCAACTCAACTTTCTTGAATATGGTAGAATTAATTTTTTATACAAATAAACAATATACAAAGTACATTTCTAAGAACTTTACGTGATGTACTTTAAAGATTAGATTTGTTTTCCTCTCTTTATTATGGGCATCTCAGTCAGAATGCAGGCTGCTCTACGAGTTGTCTACACAATGCCTATAAACGTGGTGTTTGTTATTTCCAGGGCTCTGCTGGTCTGAACCCGGCGATCCCCCTCCACCCCATCACTCATATAAACACAGAGGAGCCTGAGCTCTTCTTCTGCATGTGAAGCCACTGGCCCTGCTAATGATGGAAGGTGTTGGGTTTCCACAAGTGTGGAGGCTCAGTTTGACCTTTCAGACCTCCCCGTGAATAGCAGTGAACAGTGAATGGAGCACAATGCAAACTGTGTCAGGAGTTTCACGCTCCAAACACTGTCCTGATACCACAATGAAAAAACCTCATTAAAAGAATTAAAATCTGGACCGTTCCCGACCTTTAGTTGCAGTTTGGCACAATCTTGTAATAATAAGTATTTTAACAATTCATTCAATGCTTATGAATATTTGAAATAAATTGTCCACCAAAGTCCAAAACCTTTTAACCCTTTTTTTTAAATTAAGGTTTGAATTTAAAAGACTAGATGTAAGATGTAAGGAAAGATTTCGATCATTGATCTGTTATGAGAAAATTTGTCTCATTGTATCTTATTAGATGACTTGAAATCCAGTTTAAACTCTTGTCTCTTAATATAGTTTGTCCAGTAAATAATTGCACATAAGCAAATTCCTGTTGTGACACTCCCTCAATAACAAATGGGCATGATGCGTGCTAATGCTCTGAAATATAATTCCTCTGTGGTCCATTCCGGCTGTTTCATGAACCCCGCCCAATCCTTCAGCCAGCGTTTGTTGTACTGACGTTATGATCCTAACAGTGGCACCTGTTGAGCCGCGTCAGGGGACGATATGACGACTGTGGTACGAGAACAGCTGCAAAAACAGCTTCCTTCCTGCGTGAAATGGGTCTTCCACCTATTCAATTGATGATGGAGCACCTTGCAGATCTCCGTGTTTTGGGGTCAAAGGCAGGACATTTTAGGGCTAACAGGCTTTGGTGTCTAGTTTCCCTCAGAGAAACCGCTAAACGTCAAATACTAGTTATGCCTGAAGCTAGATCTTGTGGTTAGATGTTGGTGATCACTGCTAAAATGTTCCTTTTCACCATTCAAATCACTTATAAAAATTTACATACCACCATACAAGATCATTTATTTTATTGATAGACCATTTTATTTGTTTATTAGCTGTTTTTTTTGCCATTATGTAAGGTATAACTATCAGCTAGTGGCAGTTTCTAAATCTTCTGACCACATAAACAGATGGTTATGAATTGCCGTGAGAGTGTGTTGATAGTAGAGCTGCACGATTATTCGTTAAAAGATTACACCTTTCGAAAGTAATTGGCGCAAATAACATTTGTGTTGATTACATTATTTGACCACTAGGTGGCGACAAGTGACTATTAAAAAGTGTATTTGTCATTGAATCATTCATTCAAGAGATTCGTCTAAACTGCCGAATCATTCAGTAATTAAACAAGTGAAGTATTTGAGAATGAGTCATTGAATCATTCATTCAAATTATTTAAACTTTTTTTCTGTTTTCTGTTTATGTAGCTACAATGAAACCTCGTTGGTACAAAATCCCGCTCCACGTAACTGTATATAATATGTGAATTATGTAAGATATGTGACTCTATTGCATCTCACAACATTTTTGCTTCAGTGTCAACAAAAAAAAGTAACTGAAAGCGTTAAAACTTTATCTCATGAATTTTAAGTGTCCATTTCCTTCCCCTGTTATTTTTCGTGGGCTGACCCTCAGCGCTCACATTTCAAAGCGGCCGTTCTCATGGTTTCAGATCAGATTAACAACCCAATTAAAGGGCTTGTATTTTAAGAGGACAGGTGGAGTTTATCAGCAGCAGTTGAAGAGGGTATGTGGCTCTCTTCCTGTGTCCCTGCTTGCCTTCGCTCCTCTACTTTACTGTCTCAACATCTGTGGGTGGCATGTCTAAAATTACAGTACGGTCTGAGTCCACCATCCCAATGGGCTTTGTTTCATATGTAGGACTTATAAATCAACAGCTCTTTCAAACCCATCCTCCCTAGCATACCGGCTGTGCTTTTTGTTGCACCTTTTAATACAATCTGGATTACATAATCAGATTCCAAAGTCAAGTACTCATAATTAAAGTATATTACATTTTAGCCTTAAAATGAATAACCTGGATTGCATTACTAACTACGGTTTTCATCATGTAATATGTAATCAGTAATGGACTACAGTTTGTAAGTAATCTAGCCAGCGTTGAAACACAGAATTGGTGTCTAGAATGGGAATTCAACTCCCTCGGCTCTCTGGAATACTTTATTGTGATCGGTGAATGGCGGCGTTCGGCTGAACTGTGGAATTGGCGTGTTTATTTTGTGTTGATGAATGGATGACTCTGCATTATCCCTCACTTGTTTAATGGAAAAGCCTTCATGACTCTGATACAGGCTGATTAGTGGTTCCCAGATTTTCCAGCGGAGTATTGGAGTTCGACCGCAGACGCGACTTATAAAGTTCTGTTCAGAGATGATCACCTGGCATCAAAGGCCCGTTGTGAAGGTGGTGAGCTTGGCTCTCACAAAAATGAACCATGGTTTTAATATATTAAAAGTGTAGTTTTACTACAGACACCATGGTTACGCTGTGGTTAGTGTAGCAAAACCATGGTTAATTTGTGGTTGCCATGGTTTAACTATAGTAACCATGTTTTTTTGGTTTTATTTGAAGTAATAAAGCACTATTTGTGTATTATGTCAAAGCAATATCAGAAACTGTCGTTCAGACTGTTGCTGCCGAATGTTTTGGTCCATCCAGTATCTTGAGGTTTGCGTGTTGAAAGAGGCCAGTTTGACAGAGTTTGGTAGTGTTGGAGCACAACCCGTGCTCTTTGGAGAGGTTTTGTGAGCAAGCCTAGTATGTACATAAAGTTTATATGTTCTTCAACCAATCAGGTTCCTCTCCTGGTTCTCTCCTGGCTTGTTAGTTGTAGAGAGGGCATGAATGGCATCTTTGTCCCAAAAAATTCAAATTCCTCCACAGGAATCCAGGAAGTGGAGAGCAGCTCCAGCCAGGTCAGTGCTCCTGCCCCGAAGCATCCTGCTCTCATCAGGGCCAATGAAAGTCATATGGATATTGGCTTTTTGGCTTTTGAGAAACTGATTAATTGTCAGCGAATAAACACAACATGGATAATTGGGATACATGGGTCTTCTGCCCCATTTTTGTTTGGCTGATTAGATTATTTGTGCTTACCTGAAAAATATAGTGCTCTAGGTTCCATTTGCCGTCTTTTACCAGAAAATGCCAGAATTGTGCACAGATCCTGTCTGTGATTTAAACCTCTCTCAGTCACTGTGCTTGAGGTTTGGTCACTGTCTGCACTCCTATTGGTATTTTATGCCTCATATCAATGCTCATTTCCATAAACTTGAGCTTAAGTTTAACCTTAAGTAACAGTATAAAAAAAAAGAAGTAAAATTAAAGGTGCTGTCTGTAGGATTGACACCGAGTGGTTGAACTAGGTATTGCAGTTCAAATTCAATGTGCTTAGGTATTGCAGTTCATTGTTCAAAATATTGGATTGGGCTTTTTCACCCCGCCCCTCCTCAATCAGACTTGAGCACATGCAGGTTGCCAGCTTGATGACACAAACAGGAACGAGCACACTTGACGATGAATGAAATGAAATACGCTGTGTTTTCCTCCAACTGGCAACACGGAGTGCTGAAATACAATTAGGTAAACTGGCAGTGGGCGGGTTTCACAAACCAAAACAGAGACGGACATTCTGGCCTGGAACGCACATTTTCAAAGGAGAATAACTGACTGTAGCATTGTTTTTCAGATAAACTAGTATGTTAACTTAGCACGTTTCTTAAATATCTGCAAACATAGTATGGTATTTTTATGCTTTATTCGAGTCAAAATAAATGATTTTATGAGTCAAGTAGTGGTGCATGATTTGATATATTATGATATTTTTGCTTAGATATTCATAAAAAAAAACAAAATAAATAAGTATTATGCTTTATACGCTGATTATGATATTTTTGCTTAGATATTCAGACAAAAAAATTAAATAAAATCTCAAACTCTTGACTCTCAATAAATTACTTAATCTTATCAACCTAATCAACCTGGATATTATGTAATAATAAACGAATATAAAAAGATTAGATTTCGTTATTTTCCGGTACACTTGTAATCATAAGCTGACTTTGATTAAATGTTCAGAAATTATTTAGTTATTTAATTAAGTTAAAAATTTTGTCATTTTGTTGTGCATTTTTGTCTTTAGTGTCAGTTTTAGTTTAATTTTAGTACATTTTAGCACTGAATGAAATAAGTATTTTTTTTTTTTACATTTTAATATATTTTAGTTAACTATAATAACCCTGCGTAGACACAGTGTGAGTCTCTTGTGGTTTGAACTGTAGATACAATGTATATTTTTCCATAGTTTTAACCCGGCGCTTTCACATAATCTACATGTGGAGTTTCTTTTCCTGTGTTATTTTAAGCTTTGGATTGTGGTCAGTCACGGTCAGTGGGATTGTGTAGTGATTGTCAGTGCAGCTGTGTGGTTGGTGTTGAGTGGCGAGTTAATTCTGCCTTATGGTCGTATGGGAGCTAACAGACAAGGTCTTCTGGTCACGCAGAGCCGCGGAGAGATTGTTTCTCTGACCAAGCCTGAGATGGGAAAATGCGCTTAAGGAGAGATATACATCTGTATTTATTTGTGTAGTTGTGTTAGTGGTTTGTTTCACTTTGTATTGGTGTGGCTTTGTGGCAGGACTGAGCAGCTACGGATGGAGGAACACATCAGTGCCTGGCTGTACTTTGCTGTGGCCTTCAGTTTGTAAACGCAAACAACAGAGTTTATTAAAAAAGAACTTAGAGTGGATGAGGTGAGAAGTTGCGTCGGAATAAATGTTTAAATGCAGTTCATTAGGAAAAAAAAAGTGCGTAGCCTTATACATGACATCTAAACAAAAGGCTTCTTCAATAAATGCTTTAAAACCTTCAAGTACACCTGCCCCATAGACTTTCATTGTAACTGAGGGACAAGATAAAATCATCTACGGTAATGAATGTCTTGAATGCTGTCCATAGAGATGAACTTGCATTGAGTTCAGGATATTTCTGTAATGCTGTAGTAGTATGGTAGTTCTCCACAATGCTAGTAAACGTCAGCTGTTATGTATAAGGTCTGGACAAGCTGACAGACTTTGCTGTTTAAGGACAATAGAGATCTCATAGTGTCATGCTCATGGAGAAAGTAAAAAGATCTTGTATCCTGGAGACTTGCATGCACAGACATGCTTCTGCTTTCACAGACCTCAGAATACAGACGTATTGTATCTGGTTGTATTTATTCGCTTTTGTCAAGAATTCTGTGGGTGCGCATTCTTAGCAGGTATAATCATAACCACATGAAAAACACAAGAAGGCACAAGATTTCTTTGCCGTTGGTAAAGACTACAAATAGCTTGCTTGTAATGTAATGTTGTTGTGTTCGGGTAGATTACTTACATGATTGCAAATTACATGACAAAAATTGTAGTTAGTAACATAATCCATTACATTACACATTTTACGTAATATAATCAGACTACTTTTAGATTACTTTTAGATTACTTTTGACCAAACTCGTTAGTCACATTTATTGAAATAGGATAATCTTGTTACTAAACTGATCTAAAATATTCCATTCGTTATTATTAACACCATAAAGCACATTAAAAACTGGTGGTAATGAAGGAACTGCAGTGGGTTTAAGTTGAATGAAACGCTAACAATTAAATCATAAAATGTAAAATTAAATCATTTTAAAATAACAACAATCAAAAAACACTTACTAAAAATGGTGAACTATTTGTTTACCTGCATGCCATGTGACCATTAAGAGAACCGTGAATATGCAAATGTGTGTAACTTCTAACATTAAATCTCAGGGGTGCTTAGTCTGATGACGTAATCCATGTAATCAGTCACTTCCCAGCTCTGCTGATGAGATAGGAACCTAAGGTGGTGGCAAGACACAGAGTATGCTGACCATATAAAAATTTTCAATATCACAAATATTGAAATTAAGTACACCTGGACCTGAAGATCAGTATATGACCTGGTCATAATCTACATAACCTACTGACACAGGTGCAGGTGGAGATGACAGCAGCAGATGAATGTAAAAAACTGGCTTTCATAGGCTGATGTGACGTTGACATCATGTCAGAGTGAATTAAAGACAGGTTATCTCGGTCCTGACAGGTGCAACCTTTCTTTACCCCCTCTAACATCCAGCTATATTAATAAAAAAGCTCTGTATGGGTCAAACTTCAGTCACTCATCGCAGCTGTTTATTGAGCGTGTTTTACTCTGCTCCGTGGGAAATTTGAGCTTCATTTCCCATTCCCATTGCATGCTGGTCCTCTCCCAGAACGAGCTGTGCTCACTGGAGCGGGACTGACTACTGTCGGTCAGTCTTAATGGAAAGAGCAACGCTGTGCGGGGTTGAAAATGGGAAGAGGTGCCAGAGATTCACAGGGCCACCTCTTTCATGTTTAGATGTAAAAGTTGGCACGCTGGAATGCTGTTTTTACAGGAGTGATATAAAACTGTTAATTGTGTTTGAAGATCAGTTATATTGCTTGTCTGCATCTGATCAGGCTCAATGTAGCCAACTATTTGTTTGTGTTAGGCCTGGGCAACATTTTCATTAAAAAATACCAAAATATCCGGTTACATTATCCAAAAACTGCATTCCCCCTCTAAAAGCACATTAGCAACCTTAAGGGCTTTCCACACTGAGACCGAAGCGAAAAAGCAAGGCGAATCACAGACAAATGACGCTTTCAAACCGAGCGTGAAACGATTGTTCGCCCTCTGCTAGTTCATGCCTGCACGCTAGGTGGCGCTGACCAAAAATGTATTTTTATAATGCATAAGCACACTTTGATCTGAAATGAAGCCAGTGCCAATAGTTTTACTCAAATACACAATGGTTAAGGTTATTGTTTGGGTCTGAGAGACAGGTCAGCATTAAAAGGTCCAGTTCTCATCTTGTCTAGTCCAGCTGGGTCTGTCTGTCTGAAGCACACCTGGGCGTCTGGCCTTAAGGTTCCAGCTGGATGAAAACAAAGAACGATCTGAGAGTCTGAGGGAGGTGTGAGGGGATGTTCTGCTTTTCCCAAAGCTACATTCCTTCACCTGCGTTTCAGCAACTTACTAATCAACATCACAAGTTGTCCGTCTGGACCTGTAAGCGCTGGCACTGATCTAATAGATTAGTTCTTTGGGTTATTTTTCGTCATGCCTGTGATTTGTTTTCTTCTCCTGATAGTGATCCTGGTGCAAGCCGCCTCTTTCTCTTTCACCAAGGAGCCAAAATCCCAGGATGCCTTGCATGGGCGCAGTGCCATGCTGCGGTGTGAAGTAAACGACCCTCAAGGTGTCATCTACTCCTGGAAACACAACGGTGAGACGGTCACCAATTCAGAGAGACGATTCCTGGAAGGAGGCAACCTGAAATTCACTGCCATTGACCGAACGCTTGACTCAGGAAACTTCCAGTGCTTTGCCTCAAAGAACAGCACTGGTGAAGAATACCACACCGGCGAGGCCTCCTTCAACATCAAATGTGAGTGTACGCTCAAATGATCCCTTCTTTCTGAGTTTGAACAAGTCAAACTCCCTGTGTTTGTTGCCTCTTGCTTTTCCTGATGTATAAAAACACATGTGAACCCTTGGCCCTTCCTAGCTGGCCCACTTTACCCTCTTTGCGACTACAGCAAGCTAAACAACGCCGGCGTGAGAGAAGGTTATTTTGAGCCAGCAAGTGGAAGCCAGACAAAGCACGCCTTTATGCCTAATGCCAACATTAATTGGTTGAAATGCAGCGTCCGGCCGCTTGTGTCAGAAAACAAGTAAGGTCAGCTGAATGGAGAGGCCTGTTTTTGCGGTGGGCACAAAGCATGACCAGATGGTGTGATTGGTGGAATTGGTTCTTGATAATGAGAGTTTCGACAAGGTTTTTGGCCATCTCCTGATCATCAAACTAAACTGTTCGTCTTTAACACATGTGTCTTACAGGGTTGGAAAGCGGCATGGTGAGTCTGAAGAGTCCAGAATCAGAGGCAGAGATTCAGAGCTCCTCTCAAGTGGTACTACGGTGCAACATAGACGGACACCCACGGTAAGGAATCGCATGTCTGATTCCTAGCCTTCGATCAGAAACATGCTGTGGATGCATGTACATTTAGCTACACCAGCTCAATTTCACGTCACTGAGTTTCGCAGTTCGTAATGCAGAGCAAGTACTCCTTGTGTTCTTGTTGTGAAGGTCAAGGTTTACTTCATTTTCCACACTCTGCTCTGTCTGTCACAAAATAGTATACTCTAGATCAGTGGTGTCCAATCCTTCTCCCGGAGGCCTATGTTCTCCAGATATTAGCTTCAACACATTTGTCTGGAAGTTTCTAGTGAGCCTGAAGACCTTAATTAGCTGGTTCAGGACAGTGGCCCTCCAGTGGAGCTCTTGATGGACATCTATTGGACCTTGGGGTTCTTGTGAACTATGTGCTAGGAAATCAGTGGACTATGCTGACGAAGAAAATTATGCCAAATTATGAAACGTGGACTTTCTGTTAGAGGCACGGGTGTCTAAGTCTGCTCCTGAATGGTCACTATCCTGCAAAGTTTAGCTTAAATCCTTGTTAAACATATATGAATAAGCTAATCAAGGCATTCTGAATTACTAGAAACTTCCAGGCTGAGGTGTTGGGAAAGGTTGCAGCTAAATTCTGCAGGACAGTGGCTCTCCACGAGCAGGTTTGGACAACTTTTGCTTAAGGGGTTTGTAACTTTTATCTAGCTACCTGAATATCAACACATACACGTGCAATACTTTGGCCAAACACTCACATCTGCGATATCCCGAATAACACATCTAATACTCCAAATTTCTGTGTTATTCACATGGCAACGGCAGAGTTGTTTTTGACAACGTACCAACAAATTGCATGGAGAAAGGGCTTGTGTACATCTTTCCATTGATTTGCAATCCACTTGTGCACTTTTTTCCCCTCACAGTTTCATTGGTTGTTGGTCATTGTTGCTGTCTTGCGTGATGGAGACTGCAAGTTAGAAATTAATCAGAGCATCTTTGGACTACTTGGAGCCCACTATAATCTAGAGATTTAAACAATCTAAAGTAGCCAACACTGCTTCTGCAGGGCTACCTTCCTGAAGACTTCAGTTCCAGCTCTGCTCCAACACACCTTCCTGTTATTTTTAAGTAATTCTGAGCACCTTGATTAGCTAGTTCAGGTTTGTTTGATTAGGGTTAACCAGCTAAACCGGCAGTGGGCAACTCTGGCCCCTCGAGATCCACTGTCCTGCAGAGTTCAGCTCCAGCCCTAATCAAACACACCTAATCCAGCTAATCAAGGTCTTCAGCATCACTAGAAAGTTACAGGTGGGTGAGTTTGATCAGAGTTGGAGGAAAACTCTGCAGGAAAGAGGACCTTGAGGGCTTTTTCCGCTATAGTAACCCTGCTCCTGACTCAATCTGCAGGCCAACCAATCGCTGGCACAAAGATGAAACACCATTATCAGAGAAGAGCTACAAAATCAACAACAAAGACAGAACGCTTACACTGCCGAACGCCAGTCCTGACGACAACGGGGTCTACTACTGCTGTGCGAAAAATGCAGCGGGCCATGTCTGCAGCAATGACAACTTCACCCTCAACATCATAGGTTTGTGTGTTTCCCATTGTGTATTTGTTCTGTTGTGTTTCTTTAAGAATCTGTCACTTAAGTTTTATGTTCCTGTTACATAATAAAGGGTCTCGATCTCTCTCTGTAGATAAGAGTTTCCCTCAACCGGTGGTGAAGCCAGAAGATTTGGTAGTCATGAAGAACGAAGAAGCACTTTTCCACTGTCAATTCACGGCCGAACCGCCGCCTACCGTTGAGTGGTACCATGACAACGAGCTGGTGGCCAACAAGAGCCGGTACTGCTCTTTAATTCAGATCGAGTGTAATTAGAAGAAATGTGTGCACTTCTTTATAAAGTTTGAAAGAGTTCAATTTGCACAATTTGAATATTGCAACGTTAGAATCATGTGACTTAACTGAAGACTCAAATCCCATTCATTTGCTCCATCGAAAATGTATCTTTTAGTGACAAATTAATTTACAATTATCTTTACCATGCAAATTAGCACGCATTTTACCATTGACCTCTGTCTTTCCTACAGCATCTTCATTCTGAGCAATGGATCCCTCTTCATCACTCAGGTGAAGCAGCGAAACACAGGCCTGTATAAATGCGTGGCTCAAGGGCCCCGTGGCCCCCCTGTGTCTCTCGAGGCCTCGCTGCGAATTGCAGGTAACAATCTCAGACCTATTCATGTGCAGTTAGACATGCAGTGATGTAGGAGCTATACATATCAAAGGGCTTAGTTAAACTAGCCACTTGAACCATGATACATACTTACTAAGTGGTTTTTTTTTTTTTAAATAATGTACACGTATTAAAAAAAAGTTATTACATTTTACTTCGTTTTATTTAACCTCTTCTTGAAAAGTTTTTCCAAATCAAATGAAACCAATATGAATACAAAGAGTACATTTCCTCACAGAGTATTTTGTCAATCTTTAGCACGCTACCTGCATATAAATGAACTTAAACCTCACAGATATTAATTAAGATCGACAAAGCTCCTATTCATGGAGTCTTTAATGGATTCACTGAGGTATGAAATCATTAAGCAGACTAAGAATTGTTCAGTTCCCTTCTTTTCAACCCTAATAAAGATGGCACTGCTTCTCACTCGTACTGTCTGTATAGAGGTTTGGTGTGGGCCTCTCTGACTGGTGAACTCTGGGCTCCTGATGAAGTCAATCTCCCGAGCGATTATCTGCGGTGAAGCTCATCTAATCGCTCATCTAATCTGTTTACAGCACCTGCCTGGGTGCTTTTACAGGACAGACCGGCTTACACAGCTCAAATGTCATTGTTTTCAGTGAAGAATGGACTGTTTGGAGCCCTTCTCAGATACCTCACATTACATGCTTCCATGCTTCA
This sequence comes from Cyprinus carpio, assembly GCF_018340385.1. NCBI lineage: Eukaryota > Metazoa > Chordata > Actinopteri > Cypriniformes > Cyprinidae > Cyprinus > Cyprinus carpio. Next base: position 21,508,292 of record NC_056593.1, on the reverse strand, counting down.
CTCTCAAACCTGTTCCTTGGCACCTTTTCTCCTCAGAAATCGAAGACATGATGCCTATATATTCCCGAGTGTTCCCTGCAGACTCTCTGGAGCGGGTGACGTGTCGAGTGCCCCACGGACACCCTGAGCCAGAGGTTTGGTGGGAACATGCGGGACAGCGAGTTCCAGCCGAGGGCAGAGTGTACCAGGATGGACTAAACCTGATTTTCAGCCCCACTCGTGGCGAAGACTCAGGAACCTACACCTGTTTTGCACAAAACAAGGCTGGACAGAGGAAACAAGAGTTGACTGTCACTGTCGCAAGTAAGTCTTCAGCCAGAAACATGTGAATGCAAGTGCATGTCCTGTGGTGCATAACGTGCGCTCAAGGCGATGACAGAGTTTCCTTCACTATGCAGTAACTAATTTGCTCAGTTGTTCAAACTGTTGCTATGACTGAAAGGATTTCCTGTCTGGAGTTTGTGCTAATACTAAGAATGCAACACGAATCTAACACATTTCAGAACAATGTAAAAAAAATCTAGCTTGTGTTCCCAGAAGCATTTATTGTGTCCTCCATTAGCCTGTGTTTCAGGCCCTACTCTCCTCTCCAGAATATCTTATTTAATTATGAATTAAAGTCCTGTAGGTGAGCTATAGCACTAAGAAAGTCTCTCGGT
>NC_056593.1:21500133-21505133 GCF_018340385.1 Cyprinus carpio | reverse complement strand
TCTAATTGTCTGTCTGTCTGTCTTTCTGTCTATCTGTCTGTCTGTCTAATTGTCTACCTGTCTATCTGTTTAATAATCTGTCTATCTATCTAATTGTCTATCTGTCTGTCTGTCTGTCTATCTAATTGTATGTCTGTCTGTCTGTCTGTCTGTCTGTCTGTCTGTCTGTCTGTCTATCTATCTGTCTGTCTAATTGTCTGCCTGTCTATCTGTCTGTCTAATTGTCTGTCTGCCTGTCTATCTAATTGTCTGTCTGTCTATCTGTCTAATTGTCTGTCTATCTATCTATCTATCTATCTATCTATCTGTCTGTCTGTCTGTCTATCTAATTGTCTGTCTGTCTGTCTATCTATCTGTCTGTGTATCTATCTATCTGTCTGTCTGTTTGTCTATCTATCTGTCTGTCTGCCTGTCTATCTAATTGTCTATCTATCTATCCATCTGTCTGTCTGTCTGTCTGTCTAATTGTCTGTCTTCCTGTCCGTCCGTCTAATTGTCTGTCTGTCTGTCTATCTATCTATCTGTCTGTCTGTCTGTCTGCCTGCCTGCCTGCCTGCCTGTCTATCTAATAGTCTGTCTAGCTAATTGTCTGTCTGTCTGTCTATCTAATTGTCTGTCTGTCTGTCTATCTATCTGTCTGTCTAATTGTCTACCTGTCTATCTGTCTGTCTAATAATCTGTCTGTCTGTCTATCTGTCTGTCTGTCTATCTAATTGTATGTCTGTCTTTCTGTCTATCTATCTGTCTGTCTAATTGTCTGCCTAATTGTCTGTCTGTCTGTCTGTCTATCTATCTATCTATCTATCTATCTATCTATCTATCTATCTATCTATCTATCTATCTATCTGTCTGTCTAATTGTCTGTCTGTCTGTCTAATTGTCTGTCTGTCTGTCTGTCCGTGCGTCTAATTGTCTGTCTGTCTATCTATCTGTCTGTCTGTCTGTCTGTCTGTCTATCTAATTGTCTGTCTAGCTAATTGTCTGTCTGTCTATCTAATTGTCTGTCTGTCTGTCTTTCTGTCTATCTATCTGTCTGTCTAATTGTCTACCTGTCTATCTGTTTAATAATCTGTCTATCTATCTAATTGTCTATCTGTCTGTCTGTCTGTCTGTCTGTCTATCTAATTGTATGTCTGTCTGTCTTTCTGTCTGTCTGTCTGTCTGTCTATCTATCTATCTGTCTGTCTAATTGTCTGCCTGTCTATCTGTCTGTCTAATTGTCTGCCTAATTGTCTGTCTGCCTGTCTATCTAATTGTCTGTCTGTCTATCTGTCTAATTGTCTGTCTGTCTATCTATCTATCTATCTATCTATCTATCTATCTATCTATCTATCTATCTATCTGTCTGTCTATCTAATTGTCTGTCTGTCTGTCTGTCTATCTATCTGTCTGTGTATCTATCTATCTATCTATCTATCTGTCTGTCTGTCTGTTTGTCTATCTAATTGTCTGTCTATCTGTTTGTCTGTCTGTCTGTCTGTTCGTCTAATTATCTATCCATCTGTCTGTCTATCTTAGATTTACCTGCATAAATAATAGGAGCTGGGTGTTGCTAAGTGAACTGACTTCCATCAGAGAGATGAAATGTTATAATATTCCTTCACCAGATGTCTGCTCTAAAACTCTAAAATGTCTGCTCCGCATGTCCAGCCAAACCAGAGTGGATTCAGAAACCTGCAGACAGTCAGCTGGAGGAGGGGCGCGCTGGATACCTGCACTGCCATACACGCGGCACACCTGAACCCGAGGTCACATGGTACCGCAACATGCAGCCAATCAGTGCAGAGGTGAGTGGAACAGTGATGTCATGCTGATATCATATTCGCAACACAATCTCTTACTGCATCCTGAGGCGAGAGGAACCTTTTGATGTCTCTGAAAATGAAGATGTGGTGATTTTTCTACTGGGGAAAGATGATCCTCTGCTGCACAGTAGATCCTGAAGTAAACATTAATGTAGTAATCATGTTGTCACACGCTCTCTCTTTTTCATAAAGGATGTTCGCTTCAAGCTCTTCCCTAATGGAACGCTGCGTATAAATAACGTGGAGGTGTACGACGGCCACCTGTACAGCTGTGAGAGCAAAACAGAGGCGGGAAAACTTAATGCCCAGGCGCGGGTATATGTGCTTGGTGAGGAACATTTGTTGTGTGCTGTTTTATTTCTAAATTTAACTGCTGCTTCATAGTGGGTTTTTCAGTGGCTGAGGCCATTGTCTGGATGTCAAGGTGGCTGATATAATGCCTATATTTAAAAGCCACTCGAGGCTGTGTGTTGCAGTGCACTTCTCACCAAGCATTTGCTGTTGCTGTATCTGTTTCAGAGCGTCTGAAGTTCACACCGACGCCGCAGGCCTACCAGTGCCTGGAGCTCAACAAGGAAGGACATCTGCAGTGTTCAGCCAAGGGCCGACAGACCCCGACCGTCCGCTGGATCAGGACAGGTCTGGCTGAGAAAATTGACTACCTCTGGGAATTTTAGCCCAAAAGATGTTAAGAGTGTTCAATGTGGTTTCCAAACTCCTGTAGCATTCTTTGGCTATTCCTCAAATTTCGGTCACATGACACTTGAGACGGTCCCTGTCAAACGTTATTAAAACTTTGTATTTTTTCAGTCAGAAATCACAACATTTCAAATGCTTGATATGCTGAATAATTAAACTCATAACTCAGTTAAATGATCTTGAAAGCCAACTTTCAAGATCAGCCATATTGTCAAAAATTTACTTTTTGTAACATGAGCAGTACGTAATACAAACTGTGGTTAAAACTTGGAAACTATTTGATAGTTTGGATTTAATTAAAAAAATAAATAAATAACATTTTAATGAAATACTTTATAAAAAGGCTTTTAGTAGTGTTAAATGTTTTGTTGATGAAAATATTCTTCACAAATGAGCAAAACTTTATGAATTTTGTAACCTAAATATAATCGCCAGAAGTGAAAATCTACAACATGGTCACATGACTACACATCACTATCCCTAAGCTTATCAATTTTTATTTAAAAAAACTTCCTGATCGGTATCTACAGTTCTTAGAGAAAAGCAGCTGTGAAGCCAGACTAGTGATTAGCTTGATGCTCTCAAAATTCATCCTATTTTCTAAATGCATGTTATAGATCATATTGTGAGCAATTCATCCTTGTATGCATTTCAGGTTTTTTTTTTACTTTATTTTTTGACTTCATAACGTTTAATCAGAATGTCATAACTGGACCTTTTGGTGAAAATGACCAATGTATGCTTCCGTTTCTTCGCAACTTAAATGTTCCCAACAACTTCTATAGACCCAATTAGCATTTAAGCTTTTTTCAAGACATGTAAAAGTTTAAAATCACAAGGGGAGTATTGTTGAGTTAGTTGTCTATGTTTGTGCAGTGAAGAAATCTTTGCATTGTGTGTCGTTGAAAATGAGAACATCAGCTGCAGGATGAAGTTCATGACAGTCCTGGGTTTTGATTTGGTGAATGTGTGTCTGTCTCTTGGAATGCGTGCAGATGGCAGCGATGTCCCTGTGTGGGTGGAGCAGAAGGGCGGCACACTACACTTCAGCACAGTGACGCGGGCGGACGCCGGGAACTACACCTGCCTCGCCTCCAACAGTCAGCAGGGAGAGATCAGAGCCGTCGTCCAGCTCACCGTCGCAGGTACTGGGGAGAAATGGCTTTGCTTGACCCATATGGACAAGACAAGAGACAGAGCTGAATTAGTGTTGGACCTTGACATTTCTGTCTCTGTATTTTTTTCTTTCTACACCCATTCTTTAGTTTATGTGGTGTTTAAGCTCAAACCAGAGAATACGACAGTATATCAGGGACACACCGCAGTCCTTCACTGTCAGGCCACTGGAGACCCTCCTCCCTTTATCCAATGGAAGAAAAAAGACAAATTTCTGGAGGCAGACAAGAGCAGGTAAAACCAAATAATCACATGCATCACAATTTCAGCTTTCTGGAGTCCTGACTGAAGTGGGTTCATTGGGAGATTTGAAAGAAGAACTCTTAAGTTGTGCAATGCCAGATCTTTTGGTTTATTTGTAATTCAGATTCCAGAAGATGGCCAACGGCTCTCTGGTCATTCATGACGTCAGCATGGAGGACACAGGAAGCTACACCTGCATTGCAGGAAACAGCTGTAACATTGCTCACACTTCAGCAGAGCTCTATGTTGTTGGTGAGTTTGACACCCTCCTCATTTTTCAAGCACCAAATCCGTTGGTTTTCTTTTCTGGATAAGTGTTGTTTTGCAGCCCCTAAAGCTGGATTGTTGTAATATTTGGTCCACTGATTAAGGAGGGTCTCATCCAGGGGTGTTTCCTCAGAGGAGGCAAAGGAGGCAGTGTGTCCTCAAAATATTGGATGAGCAAAAAAAAAAAAAAAAGTAGTACAAAAATAAAACAACGGCCATATTACGAAGTATAACATTAAAAAGAGATGTCACTCGTTTTTCTGAAGTAACACTGTCCACAGCAACATCCGCAGGTAAAGTTACAGCAGAGGCATTGACTATTAACAGAGAACCCATAGCTGCTGTGACTTTACTGGCGGGTAATTTAGTCAAAAATTTACTTTTTGGAACTTCTGCAGCACATAAGTATGCAAATATAAAAAAAGCTAAAGTTCAAACTTGGAAAACCTTTGATATTCCAAACTGTTTTTCTGCAATACAGCAAATCTAACTGTGAAGACATCAAACAGCTGCAAAAGACATAAAGTGAAGTGAAAGTGATGTGTGGTTAAGTATGGTGTCCCATACTTGGAATTTGTGCATTTCAACCATCCAAGCTGACACGCACAGCAATATAAAGGTCACATTAGCAATACTGTTGTAGACAAACAAGGCTAATCTGTCTATTGTCAATAGTGTAGTGATGTACGAAGCACAGCTCACACAGAAGTCACTTTCAAACCCAGCAGTGATGAATCCACATGACCAACTTTTTGACTCTAAAGTCAGTGGGGTTTTAAAATATGTTTTTGGTTAACTGCTTTAAAATAA